>NW_010433042.1:0-498 GCF_000710305.1 Buceros rhinoceros silvestris
CAGCCCTGCCGGGGGCTGGTGCCAGCCGGGAAGGCAGACGGGCAGGCACTGCGACACGCAAACAGGCACACTCGAACATACGGCCCCTCTGCCCCCCGCACACACAAACAGACACCACCCCCATATATATATGTGTGTGTGTATATATATGGGGGTGTGTGTACGTGTGCATGTACGTATAGATGTATATATATGGGTGTAAATACACCCCCTGCCCCGCCATGCCAACCAAGGTGGCTACACCACTGCCTCCATCTCACGCCTGCCCCTGTCTCCGGGCAAGGGACTTCTCCCCAGCACTCCCTGTCACAGGGGATGCCACCAGCCGACCGGTGCAGTGCCACCCATATCCAATGCCACCCGCAGGTGATGGCCACGGGTGCTGGCAGCCTTGTGGTTGTGTTCCTGACGCGCAGGGTGCACCCAGAGTTGACGGCAGCCTTGTGAGGACGTGGTGTGGCTTTCCGGGGCGCTGGGGTGGGAGAAACCACACGCGGA
>NW_010433042.1:614-32914 GCF_000710305.1 Buceros rhinoceros silvestris
GCAGTCGTTTCTGGATGCATCGGGTTGTCTCTGCCAGGAAAATGTAATCTGTGTGCTGATAGCACCATGACTTATTTTTAGAGACAAGCATGCTCTACTATAGTGAGTATTGCCAGAAATTTTATTTTACAGACTAAAGGTAATTTCTCCTGCAAGGATATTCAAGTATCATTTCAAGGAAAATATACTTTCATTAAAACTCACAGTACTGTAACTTTTAAAAGCCATCCTTTCTGTAAGTAAACTTGGTTGTGTTGTAATAGTTTGCAAATTCTGAACATTGCATTTGAAATAATCTAAATAATGAAATGCTTTGTATTATTTATGAAAAAACTAATATATTCTGTAGAAGAGTCTTGCATGAATAGTTACCGTGGATGGTGCTGAATGAGTAATTTAATTTTGGTAGAAATATTTCTAGTATGCACTTTGCGGTATAGATATCTTGCAGAAATTAAGAAATAAGACTGATGTAGCTTCAGTGAGGACTGTTCTGAAAGCATGTTCTTTTATCTTGCTTTTCATTTTTGTTTAGTCTTGTGAAAGCACATTTTTTACATCTTCCCAGTTTTGCAACTGAAGCTGAGGCACAGTGCTGGCAGAGGTTGGTCGAGATGATAGCCTAACAGTGTAGAAGTCTGCCGAGCCATCTGAGAAGAGGGAATCTGGTGTTCTGAAAGGATAACAGTAATATTGGGAAGTTCTGGCTCCGTATATTTTGGGCACCCATATATATGATATTGAGATTTTGCACCGTTTTGTCAATCTTCAGGCAGAAACTCTTGGAGAAGGAAGATCATGGTGTTTTGATTCCTTGATTAGTGGCTTTTAATGCTGTTTTTGTAGTTTCAAAGTGAGGATACCTTGTAAGAAGTTTAGATACTATATTAATGAAGACAGTTGCTCTTTATCTTATTTTTAAATATACTTTATGGTTTTTAACATCCTGTAAATCACTATTCCCAGCAGGGTATCAGATGTCATCTTCTGGAGGAAAATTGTGCTGTCACTCTAAACGACCTTGACCCATAAACTCTATTCCCGGCCATACCAGACTTCCCAATTGATCGTGAAAAGTGACATACTGGGGGGAGGGTGGGGTGGGGTGGGGTAGGGGGTTTTGCTTTCCTGTCTAGAATAGGAACAATAACCTGTATCACACAGACAAGGCATCTGACTTAACTTCCATCGCTGATGAAAATCATAGCCCGCTATTAGGCTTATTGCTCTGTAAAGGTGCCTCAGTGTTACAAACGCAGCTGAGGTGAGCTGACAGGGTCTCGTTAGACTGGAGAAGCAGTCCCATGAGAGTGAGTTGTGTATACCCCTTTCGAGTTGCTATTAGACTTCTTGCAGGTAGCAGTTAGAGAGTTAATTAGGATTCCCCGATTCCAGATTCACTCATAGATCATGCTTTCTTCTGACAAGTATTCCACGTCTATGCAAACTGCAACTTTTCCTTTATTATGCTTTGAACAGAAAAATAACATTAATTGTACGGTCAAATAATTAGTCTTCAGGGTATTCCTTCTCATTCTTTGTAGAACTGCAGTTCCACCAGCTTTCATGCTAAAGGTTTCCCTTAGGTCCTATTATTTTCAAGTTTTGACTTCTTCGAAGTTAAAATGCCTGCTTGAATGTTTTACAGATATCCATGATGTACACAAGGAAAAATGGCAGAAGGCCAAATCCTGCAACCTCTTGTACATTGTGTTACTCGCATGAGTATTACCCTCTAAGTTACACAAATCTTGTGAATAAAATCTTACATGTGCGTAAGTTTTAATGGGATCATGCACATTAAATCTGTAGTTGCATATTTTATGTATGAATTTAAATCCCTACACTTGCGCTTTCGACATTGTTTAATGTTTTTCCTTCATACCCATCTGATTATGCTAGGCTGCTTAGGCTTTCTCATCTGGATAGCTACCCTTCTATCATTCTGTTCCTTTCCCTTTTTCTGCTACTTAATTCAGTCTGTCTGTTCTTCCATTCACTCTCAGATACTTTCTTTGTAATTCAACGTAACATGTCAGATTTGCTAAGTTTTAGTACCTCTGATCTCAATACCGATGTTACTAGAACCTGAAAGCAAAATGTCAGACCGGTAGTGCCTGAAGTAGAACTAGACAGAAGACAAGACATATTTTTCTCCAGCTGGCATTTAAGAAATCACACGAAAGTACATCAAGGAGAGAAGGCTCAGTGTTCTGTATCATTATGGTAATGCTATGTAATTGATCAGTATTAGAGTTTTCCTAAGACCATATTCTTTGTGCCAGTTAGTGCATATTTAAAATGCAATTAATAAGTCATGAATTTTAATCCAGCAGGAGGTATTTTGAGTATTCTGAGCTCCTGTTTCACACATTTATATCCATATGAAACCAAATAACTAGTTCTGGATAACAGAGGACCTCCAGAAAGATACCTGATTCTGTTGTGAAGACTGTGGTGATGAGAATAACCATTCTGCGATGATGGTTTTCTCTGGTAAATGATTGGTATGTGTTCTGGATAGCTTGAGCCACAGCTGCAATATATAGTCAGGCCTCACAGATCCTCTTCCCCAGTTATGAAACAGTCATGTCAAGGTTGTTGTTGGAGATGGGAAAGAATTTCACCCCAATTTTAGTGCCTTATGTAAATACAGTAGCAGTGTGTTCAATGATATCTGCTCTACCTGCTCTACTTTGCTGCCTGGCAGTCTGGTGGAATCAGAGATTTGCTGGAGTTTACATCTGGTGAGAACTAGCTACCTGTCCCATATGACTGCTGCCTTCTTGCAAAGGAACGGAGTTGCCCCCGCTTCACCTGCCCTGCCAAATCCTCCCATGCCTGGAGGAGGAATCTAAACCTTGCCTCTCTGTGTGATATGGCTCTGCCTGGGTTCTGTATCGCTAGAGATACTGAAAATGTGCTATCAATGCTCATTCTGTTTAATAAAGTTGGACGTCCAAGCTTAGAGAGCGTAGTAGCTGCCATGAGCACTGTAGGCAGTTGTAACCATTAATTTGATTGGAGCGCACTTAATTAACACGAGAGTTTCAAACCTTACCCAGAAAAGCTTGTGTACGGCTTTGGGAATCCCACTGAATGGGATAATATGATACACATGATGCTTGAACAGGAGTACCTTTAAGGGTCTTGCTATATTGAGGACTCAAAAATGTGTTTTTGAGGGTTTCACAAATAAGCATCAGCATTTGGAAGGTACAAAAGCTATGAATTAAACACTCACAATAAACCTGCAGGCTAAAGTGGTCCATCAGACAAATTACCTCTAATTTAAGGAGTGGCAGTGTTTCATTAAGGCAAAAAAGTACAAAATTAGTATGAGTTGTTAAGTAGCTTTCATAGGGCTCAAGAAAGTAATACTTCAGCGCTAGAAGAAAATCTGAGGCGAGATCACTTAGGAAATCAGTGTGCAGTTTTTTTCACAGTGGAGTTTACAGATGAAAGCTATGAATATTTTTATATTCTCTTGTTGACATTGTTGTGAGAAATTACATGAGGAGAAAAGTTTATAGCTTTTATTAAACTGTAATGCATTTTAACATGTACCTTGACATCAATCTGAGTTATGTTTTAATATTTGTATTTACTTGAGAGTAAGAAGAAATAAATTATATCTGTTGCCCATGGACAAATACAGGCTGTAGATCTCGTCCTCTTGGCTATGTTCCTGCAGTAAAAGTTGATCTCAAATTGATGTAAATAGGTAATTGCAGATTGACAGGCCTCTTGTTTCCATGGTGCATAAAATGGCAGAAGTTTTTCAGTTTGGCTCTGCTTCTAGTTGACTTACTGCATAAAAAATTGGCTGGTATGCAGAACAGCTTTAAACTTTTTTGTCTTTTAAACAATGCCAACCAGCAGATACGCAGTGCTGACAGGGAGCTTGAGAACTCCCACAAATTATCTTTCCAACAATAGTTAACATCTTATTAAGAATTTCCATGTCTATATACTAATTATGCTGAGATCTAAGGGGCTGGGGTTTTTTTGCAGTTTAGGAGTACCTTTATTTTGTATGAACAGATACCACTTTTTTGCTATTGGCAATAAAATGTGATGGGCTAAAGGTTGTGGAAGGGAAGTTAAGTGATCTTCCGTGTAACAAAGGTCTGATATTAACCTGTCGTTGAATGTGTTCAACAGGAAGGTGCCCCTGGGCTCTAGCCCTGAGATAGGAGACGTCTGTGCAGACGGATGCTGGTCACACCACTGCTCTGCCTTGGCTGAATCCTGCCATGGGGTCCAGGAGCTGCTGCTGCTGTTTCTGCCATGGGTGTATGATTGAGGTGGGGAGCAGAAGCTGAAAGGTATCTGGAGGAGGGAAGTAGCTGCAGCAGGAACGTTCTAGCCCAGCCTGTGTAGAGGTGGGCCTTGTGCCTGGCATGGCAGAGATGGCAGGCTGGGCATGGGACAGTCAGAGATGGGGCTATGGGTGCTGCAGAAGGTGGCCAAAGAAGTGGGGAGCTCCCTGTGCAGAGATCGCAGGTACCCAGTGCAGGTGTAAAAGCTGTTGGCATGGTAGGGGCAGGAGGTCCCAAAACCTACCTCTTTTTGTGCTACCTGGCTAGTCTCAGGAGATATTTTTATAAATGGTCTTTAATTATAAATGTCCATTTTTAAAAAAAACAGAGACTCCCAACTTTTTGGAAATATGACATCCTTACTGTTCAAATGTTATGTATGTGTGGTTGGTATGTGAAAACTGCATGAATGAAAGATTGGAAGGGATTTCCCTGAATCTAGCCTGGGTCTGTATACAACCATCACTTTCAAAAGCTTACCAAACTCCATCTTAAAAATGGTAAGGATTCTTTTGGAGCTTGTTTAAGGTCACAGGAGGTTCTGGACTGTCACTGCTGAAGGTCAGTGACATGAAAATTAGACATGAATTCTGAAATTTATCAGTCAACAGTTTGTATCCTTTTCCCTCCTGTTTGCCAACTTTCTCCTTTAGCTCAGCCTCCCTCAAATAGTTATAGAAATAAGTCTTATTCCCTACTGGTGATAAATATAGAAGTCTTAAATTTGTGAGCTGAAATGCTGCTCAAATTCAGGATATTACTGCTAGGTAAACAAAAAGAAAATCGGAGATTCATACCCATTCATGATATGTAAAGAAAGTTTGGCACTGTAAGTGGTGCCTTCAAGACAGCTCCTTAAAAACCAAGCAACTGCAGCAAACTTCTGTAATCCCTTGCCATTTCGGTTCACTGTAGCAGTCTTCCTTTGCTTGGTCAAAGCCCAGAGTGCTGCCAGATATAATTGCAGCCAGTCTAGAAACTATATTTTTCTAACCCAACTGAGACCCTGTCAGGCAAATTGAAGGGCGTGTGATATGTTATGTAATAACAGCATGCATTAGAAGTGGTACTGAAACCCCCTCATTCTGCCATTGTATTGTAAACAATTACAGATCCTTCAACAGAAGGAAATTTTACAAACTGCTGTATTCTCGCAGTGCTGCCATGGTGCTGTATATTTAAAATAAATTAGTTCTCAGACCACTAATATCCACGTGATTCTGGTCCCTGGTTCCTGACCACTTGAGCAATCAGCGTGCAGGTGGCATATTCAATTCATGAGATGTTTGGTGCTGCCACACATGCAATCAGATGTACATACATGCTGTTGGTGACAAGTTATGCAGTTGGGGCCTCTGACGTCATCGGCAGAGGGAGCTGCTGTTGTGGGGCACGCAGCAGCATTTGCGTCACTGCGTTTTGGTGGAGCTTGGAGTGGTGCATATGTGTTGTAGGCTGTGGGTGTCAAGAGTTGGCCTCTGAGGCCCTGCCATCTGCTTCAGGGGCCAGCACTGGGTAGAGTCCAGGAAAGATGGAGATAAATGCCTTCTGCAACCACACAGCATTGCAGTGTGGGTCATCTTCTGCCTATGTAAGCTCTTTCTTTTCAGCAGCAGCTGGAGGTATAACATGCAAGACTGTCAGTATCACCAGCAGGGCTATATATTCTTGCAGGGCTGCTTACTGTTGGTGATGAAAAAGAATATCAGTATGGGCTAGACGTAACTCTTTCGTTACGTCCCAGGTGTGACTGAGATGAAAGATACAGAACAGATTGCAACAGTGGAGTTTACTGGTTTTGCCTGCTCTGAGCTGCAGCAGGATCGGTGACTGGTACAACTGCCAGAGTTGGGATTTCAGGGGTGTGCAAGACACCCCTAATGGAGATCTATGCTAAGCTCGTCTCTGCCTTACAGAAGAGGAGTCTGCGTGCAGCTGGTACTGACTTTTTAAAAAAGACTCACAATTTTTTGCAGCCTAACAAACGTCAGACACTGACATTTCTTTCACTTCACCATTGGGAGGATAACATCATGGCTTTCCTCAAAAGAAGTGAAAGATATTGTGTATTAACTGTGAATCACAGGCGTACAGGAAGCGATCCAGATCTATGCACAGATGGGACTTCCTTGCTTTCTTCGGATGACTGGAGGCATATCTCCACATCCTCTGCTCAGAAAAGAAGATCTTTAGATCAAAAGAAAAGGATATCCTCCCATCCTTCTGTAAGTTAGTGTGATAAAGCATTTTCTGTCACTGCCCTCAGTGTCAGTGGCATGGAATGGCAACTATTTGGCAGCTTGTCTGTGGACACCAGCCAGCAGAAGGAGAGCTTTGCTCTCCGAGCTGGACCTGTGCAAATGATTAGGGCAAGTGATGTTACTCAGAGCTTGCCACTTTGGCTCATGAAGCTCCAGGTTTCGTGGAGTCAGACTCAGACACCACTTGAGTGGCTGCAAAATGATGATTTGCTTGGCTGGCTGAAATGTAGGTCATAACTGAGACCTCTTAGGTCCAATTTGGATACATGTTTCTTCCTGAGAGTCCTTATTGCATGCTGCTTCCAGAGTAATAGTCTGCAACAGTCATGAGGCCTGTGGAACTAAAGCAGCAGGGCGCTGGCCAACTGCTTGGGAAGACAGACGGGCCAAATCCTGGGAGCCGTAGTTGAACGTTTCAAGCTGTTTCCTCATTGTTGCTCTAAAAATGTTACAGCTACTCCTGACATAAAATGGTTGACATCTTATCAAATGAAAATGCATGTCATGATCCAGGACTCAATAGCTTTTTCTGTCCTGTAAGGCCACTGTAAGTGTCCCATCCTAGAGTCTTGAGGCCCATCTCATCCAAATCTTCCCTTCAGGAAGCAGAAAAAGGAAAAATGGGTTTGAGGGGAAAAAAAGTATCAACACATGACCAAATATTAGGGGACCAAAAAAAGAAACTGGCATTTCTGCAAGGATTTTGCAACAAGAAATGCACAAAGTGTGAGCAAACAGACTTGTGTGAAAACTGGGAAGGGAGAAACCTCTATGGTCAGGGTAGGTACTCAGGACTGCCAAGCACTTTTGCTGTGAGTAATGGTGACTCCAGATTCTTCCAAGCTCTAAGAGATTATCCCTACTATTTATCTGATGTTTGGGCATACACAGGCCATACCCCACATGCATTCCTTCTGTTTCCAAGTGCTCCAGAGAATATAGGCAATAAGCTGTATGTTACTGTTGACAGCATGACCCTGCTCTATTTAATACAGGAGTGGCAGTGGATACAAGGAGTAAGGTGCTTAAGAAGGTCAGGTCAGGGCATTAGCTCTCACTATTGACTGATTCAGAGCTCAGAGAGACTTCGTACTTGTCCTTTGTGCTTGTCACTGGGCGCCAACTGCAGAGGGACAGTGGGAGATGGCAGGAGGAGCTCAGGGCTCTGCCTGGGTGGAGTCCTTGGAGCAGCGGCAGAACAACAGGAAGCTGGAGCTGGAGGAGGGCTGGGTGACGACTATTTGCTTGTGCACTTCCCTACTACTTAACAGGTAGTAATCCTCCTGCACAGTATCATCCTGGCTGGTCAAAACAGAGCAGAAAACCTGCCTGTGCTCCTGTGTATGTGGGAATCCAACTTGCATTGCCATTTCCTGATGGAAGGTCTTCTGCCTACTACCACCAGTGAGGCAGTGGGTGACAGCCTCCACTGGACCATTTTCCTTGTGGATGTAAAAAGAGTGCTGTAGCATGGCTTGCAGATTACTCATTAGAAAATGTGTCAGAGTGTCATGCGATTTTAACCTGAATTAGGACAACTAGTGGTTTCCTTTTCTGACTTTTTCTCTTTTCTGGGCATGCTGCTAGGTCCAGAACACTTAATCACCAGGATAATCTAGTGTTTTAGCCAAGTTCTGGCCCCAGCCTGCACACTTGCATTTCCCGGGCCTGGACTAGCCTGTCTTGGATAGGCGCTGCCTTGGGCCACTGCCTGGGCTTGTGGCAGCTCAGGAATCCCTGCAAGAGTCTGATTCATCTTAACTGCTTTGATGTGGAACATGATGCATGCTACATCCCAGATGCATGGTCATACCAACCAGCCAGCCACTGCACCTCCATTTCTTGTCTTTGGCAAACGCAGACCAAATCACAAATTTGTTCTGTGCAGTGAAAGAAAATAAATCACTCATCAAACCTCAGACAGTGCTTCAGGTTTGAGAAAATTTAACTCTAGCTGAGTATAGCTAGGCGGTATTCTTTGATCATTTCCCAGGATTGCAGGCTTCTCTCTGCTAATGCTTATGAAGA
Organism: Buceros rhinoceros silvestris; assembly: GCF_000710305.1. Lineage (NCBI taxonomy): Eukaryota > Metazoa > Chordata > Aves > Bucerotiformes > Bucerotidae > Buceros > Buceros rhinoceros. The sequence continues at coordinate 9,226 of NW_010433042.1, forward strand.
CTGGTCCTTCAGTATGTATAGGTAAATATATAGATATAGCATATCCACACAGATTATGTACAATAACAACATCAGGGCATGTTTTGTGGAGCTTTTCCTGGGATGCATGAAGTGCCGTCACTGACATGGATTGATATATACCTGTGTTGCATCACTCGGACTAACTGCCTACAAGGAAATGGATTTTTCTCTAGCAAACCATATGATTGTAGCATTCTTCCCCAGTATGTCCCAGGATTGTGTAGACTGAGCTTGCTCTCAACAACAAGCTGCTCAGGAACTCTTTGAGTGGCAGGAAGGAAGAATTTTCTTGCCTGTAGGGAAGGGGAGAGACTAATCACAAGCAGCACATGAAGAGATGAGAAGATTATGATGACAGAAGCACAAAGCTAGGAAAAGATGTTCAGCAGCGCAAATGGGTGCTATCCTGGAGGGAGCAGTGCTCCAGGGTGAAGCAAACAGAGTTGACTGGTGGTATCAGCCACCCCTGCCTGGGTGCATTTCTGTGTAAGGAGCTCAGCTGGGTAATAGGAAGAGTAGAGTTCTGTCCCTTACCACATCCTCAGCACATGCTGCTGCTTTTTTTTTTTTCAATGGCACCAGATTTGCAGTCCGTCTTCCATACGCCTTCCCCACGAGCAAATCTGCCACATGTCCAGCACTGAAGAACACTTAGAGGAGTTTTACAGGCTGTAAGAAGCACTGTGTAACATTAGCAGGATTCCTCCAGTCCCACTTAGCCACTCCTAACATCCAACGTTCCCTGCCCTCTCCCCTTCACATGCAAGTTCTGCTTGATTATAAATAGTTTCAGTAAGTTTAGAGTAAGTTTGGTTTGCGTTTTGTGTGTAGGAAGTCCTTACACTTTTATTTCTTTGTTAAGCAAATTGCAATCCTCTGTTCTTGCGGCCTCCTGAAAGAATTGGGTGGAACCACGGAAGTCAGTGCCTCTGTTCTAGAAGCATGGGCACAGGGTTGTAGTATAGGAAGTGATGCAGAAAATAGTGTTTTATTGGTCCCCTCCAACATATGAACGTTTTTTGTGTTACAGCTAGCATCTGTCAAGGAATTTGCAGAGATAGCAAGGGTATCCCTCGTAATTCACCCTTCTCCGTTCCCATAGGCAAATGCATTATCTGCAGCAAGCCCAGGCAGTGGCTGTAGTAACACCGGGGCTTCGTGCTGACATACTTTGCCATCTGCACCCCCTTAAAGAAGCAATACAGTGCAAGCTCTGGACAGAGCAAGCAAACAGGATTCTAAAAAGGATGTGGGAGTCAGGTTTAATACAGCAGCTGTTCAAGCTGTTATGTCATTATGACTCAGAGCAGATAGGTATCGGGTTATCTGGTACTGCGGATACAGAGTGATCTCTGTGGACTGGTGTGGGCGCTCTTTGCCCAGCACAAACCAGGCAAAATAACGGCATCTTGCAAGAGCAAGCAGAAGTGACAGTATTAAAATGGGTTTGATGACCTACAAGGCTGTGTACCATGAGGGAAAGAAATATTTTTCCATTGATGTAGAACCATACTTGATCCAGAAGACAGGGCTGTAGACAAGATTGACTATGACTCTGGTCATGTTCTCCACCTCTGGGGAGGGATAACTGGGACAAGAACTTGTGAATGGTGGATATTCCCTTTCAAAATCAATGACATTTTATTATGAACTGTGTTTTGGAGGCAGTGAGAACTATAGATTTAAACACCTTTGGATATACTAGCTGATGAAAGGCATTGACTATTTACAGCTGCATTTCTGGCTTGGAAATCCTCCATGGCCTGTTTTGTTCTATGTTTTAGTGTCAGTTCAATTAAGAATTTTATGAGCAACTAGAAGCTTTACTGCTTATCAAGGCAGCAATAGTTTCTATACTTATTTGTTTCTCAGCAGTTGAATTAGTTTGTTAATTGCTCCATTAGTTTTGTTAGTTTTGGTTCCCACATGTGTTAAAACATCTGAATCTATGGTAAATTAGAATGCCATGGCATTTAAAATACCATCTACTGAACAGTCAAAACCTAGGATAACGTGCAGGATACCTCGTTTCTTTACCTAAAGTCACTGGCAACTTGTAGCTCCATTAGTTGCTGCCAACTGACTACCACAAACTGGATATATTTTGCATATTGGTTTATTGTTGCATTTTTCAACTTTGAAGTTGAAACACACAGTTGTTATATCATTTTTTTAAAAAGTCTTTAATGAATTTGTCAACTTCTAACTGAAATAACCAAAATATTTCCATTGTGGTTGATCTGAACTCTTTTTATTTTGTTTATTACTAGCATAATTCTATAAAACTATCTCATTTCCATACCAAAGCTGGAGTCAAGATAGTGCTTAATTTTTTATATCACTTTATTATGTATTTTGCCCATGTTACTATTTTCTTATGTAGAGAAGACAAAAAGGGAAAATTGTGTTTAGTATTTTTGTGTCAGAATTTTAAATAGCTTTTGCAGTTAACTTTGCCACAGCCTTCATCAAACTGACAGCCTGTATTTTATTATCAGACATCAAATTAATTACCTGATTTTTCTAAAAATCTATTTGATGTTGGTGGTTTTGTTCTCATGGTTATTTGCATCACGTGCCGTGGGGCTGTGCAAAGATTGTTCCAATTGCTCCACTCTGAGAGCTCCGTTCTGTGTATCTATTTTTAAATATAGTCTCTTTTTTTTTTTTAATTCTTTTATTAGTTTTCTGTAAGACAGTTACTGTGATGGAAACAAGCAAGCAATTTTTCAGCTCTCAGATGTACTACCATTAGGAAAAGAGGTATGACAATAGGGTGAGGTTACACTCTTAGTCTAGGGTTGCTGTCATACGTGATGATGAGTGTAGGGTTTTGTTGATTCACACTGATGATGGGGTTTGCTTGTTTATCTAGATATCACATGGTGTGTGCCACTACAAACATGAACAGTACGGAGCAATGATATGGCGAGTTCTCAACAATTCTGAACAACATGAAAGTAAATGCTTTTGCTAGTTTTGAGACTTAATTTTTTCTTCTTTGAAAATGCTTGAAAGTGACCTCTGCAGAAACCAGTTAAGCTTTTTTATTCTTCTACAGGAAACAGACTAAAATTCACATTGCCTAAGTATCATCTGTGATAACATGAAATGCTTCTCACCCAGGAGAGAAAGCATTACCCTCTTCCAGAGTCTACGGGCCCTAGTTTGAATCCCCAAACTGGAGTAGGTACCGCTGTCAGTGGAGAACTCAGCCTGGTCATCTCTTGGGAACTGGCATATACCAAATTTCATGGAACCGTATCTTTTACCTCTTCATTCAATCTGAAGGGCTAAACTAAGGTGACACATTTCCCATGGGTGCCATCAATACTTTGCATCAACCTGTTTTCTTCAGATTGCAGTTCAGGAATGGGTTTATCCTTTCTTTGGAGGAATCAAGTTGCTCTTGTTTTTCTTCAAAATCTGCCTGATTTTTCTTTCCAGAATGAAGACTCCTCAATGAGCACATGTCTTAAATTATTTCATTATGTGACTCAAAGAAACAACGTTTCATCTTTCACAAGCTTATAGCTTAATCATATTGTTTGTTTCTTTTCTGGTGTCTAATATATTAATGTCATACATGTACAGAGTATAGAGGGTAGGAGGTACAGAGCAGAGAAGAAAATATTTCTCTTGCCTCAGTATTTTTATGGCATGGCATACAATTATTGTTTCAGTATATTAGGCTGACTGTACATTAAGCTTCCTCTGGAATTAAGAAGGTCACTAGAAAGAATCAGATGTATGCCTTTTCTTCTGTATGCCAAAGAGTCAGATTCAAATGGCCTTGAGATTGTTTTCTCCCTATGCTCCTTTTCCTCAGTAATTTCTTTAAAATAGAATTAGTTAAAAGCTGTAGGCTTTTTTCTTTGGGGTGAGGCAAAGTTTCTCTTTTATATTTTAAGTCAGTCAAGCTTCCCACCCTGATCATGAAGGCAACACAAACACTTGTGGCAGAATGATTTAGGGAGTGAATCTTATGATATCACACTGGCTTTCCCTTTTTGTTCTGGAAAAACAACACAAAGACTTGGTAAAACTGATGAGCTTATTTAAGAGTGTTTGAGATTTCACCTGTGCTGGTGATGCTGAGTATTGTGATTGCTAGGTGATGGTCCAGTTAATGCTTGCTTAAAAGCCTCATAATTGATAACCTCCTCAGAGTTGCAATAATGAAGTGTCTTGCTGTTTTTTTGCTTCGTATTTAAGCAAATATACATTGTACCTTTCTTCTCAGTAGAGCTACAGTCAGATTTGGGTGTTTTTTAAATTTTTATGCCCTAATTTCCGTTAGTGGTTTTGTGAAGGATTTTGGAAAAGGTCACATGAAACAATGGCTGCAAACATCAAAGACAAATGTCTTTTGCTTTTTGGTTCGTCTCTTTCATCGCTTTCTCCTGTACACCTAGATAGTAAATTGGGAATTGCCCAGCTGAGGCAGGTGTGCTGCTTAAGGACTGGCACAGAGTGCCGGGGAGCAGTCTGAAGAGGAACAATTCAGTCTGAAAGAACCAGCAGAATTAATCTGTGACTCCCAGCAGTCTGCCGTCTTGCTTAACTGGCAGCATCTGGAGCTTTATCTAGTTCATGCTAAACAAACTGGGAAAACAGCAATGGATAGTGCAGGAGAGGAGACTGATAGTGAATACACTTTTCAGTTGATGTATGTGAGGAATGGATTTTAAGACATTTTGTCTTCTTATTGCTTGTGTGGTAAGAAAATATATAAGAACGAGAAAATGAGAAAAAAAAGACAAATATGTGAAGCGTTTTAGCAGCATAAAATTGGAAATAGTATATCATCTACAGGAAGAGTTTGAGGGAATAGTAGTTGTAGGTATTGGAATCTTTCTTGGCATGGTATGTTTCAATATTTATTTATTTAAGCCATTAGAAGAAGTAATCAGATACTTTTATCTTTGATATTATGTATTGTTTTTCTAGTTAGTAGAATAAGTGAGTAAAATCTTTTATTCAGTCAGGACATAGATATTTCTGTCCTGAAACTTGCTAACAAATTGCTCCATAGGGCAACATTGATCTACCTGTGGAGCAGTGTCTTTCTGCAGAAATATTTCAGTACATTAGAGCATCACATCTGCGGAGTTAACTGCGTGTCTGATCTCTTCTGAAAGGGATAATTTTAAGTCTTTATCCATTACTTATCCTAGAGCTGGAATACATCTTTTTCCCCTCCCCCCCTCACCCCAAAGAGAGGTTTAGACTGAGTCATAGAAGTCTTCAGATAACTAGCTTTGCCATCCTGCACTATGCTGAACATCTTTGGCTTTCATCCCTAGAGAGACAACAGGAGATGTAGGCAATCGCTTATTATCTGTTCACTCATCTCACATGGAGCCTTTGATAGGACTACAGTATGTTGCATTTTCTTCCATGGATATGGCTCTTAATCACAACTTCCTCTTGGTTCTTGGAAGAAATATAGATTATCTGGTACCTAGATTAAATCATCAAGTTCAGTTCATTTCAGGATCTTTCTTTACCAGGCCTCTTGAAACTGGTAAGAGTAATGTATATACTATTTTCATGGAAGACAAAGCTTGAAAAAAGTGGATGGTTACACAGTTGCCGTACTGGAAAGTTTCCTGCCTTCCTCTGGTTAATTTTTATTTCTACGGAAGGCTCACTCATCAAGCCAGGAATACACAGCTATAAATATTCCTTCAGCATTTCTCTATTACAGGACGCAGTGTACAGTTGAAGTGCCTGATCTCAAGAACTAAACTCCAATAGTCTACACTGGAGACTGGATGCAGGACTCTTTGAAGTCACTGAAAAAACTCCCATTGAATTTAGTAGTTTGAAAGGGCCTCTCCTTCAAGGAATCAGATCTACTTTGACTGAACTATGGTTTTTTGAAAGAAATTAAATTAGGCACATAAAAGGCAGGGATTATTGTCAAGCTATGAAAAAACCACAGCTTGTCCCGTATTTGGGGACTGAACAGGGCACTTCTTCCTCAGTGAGCTCCATTCTCCAATCCATTGTGCATGTACCTGCCCATGCTTCCATCAAGGAACTGAAGTCAGAGAGAGGAATACAGGATATATTCATACCTTTCTTCTCACAGACAGAAAGCAGAGGCAACTGTGACTTTATAAGGGGATGCACCTCTCTTCTATATGTATGAAAGCTTCGTTATGTCTGGGTCAATCCACTACTAAATTGAAGTGCTTGCAGCCTCCGCTGGGTTGAATTGGGCAGCTGCCAGGCACCCATTCAGCCACTCTTTGCCTTCCTCAGCAGCACAACGAGGGAAGACATGGTGAAAAAGCTCAAGGGTCACCATAAAAACAAGGAGATTACAAAACCAGTGTATCTTTTAGCTAGGTTCAGTTCTGATACCCAGGAAACAGACATTTCTGTCACGAGGGCAAGAGAACAAATGGCAAAAAATTGTTGTAGACTCCAGCCCCAGGGATTCCCAAAATATGGGGATTGTAGGAAACTAGGTGTGGATTTGTAATGTCAGTGGAAACAGTGTCCAGTGGTTTAGTGCTGGTCAGAGCTGCTTAACAATGTTTGTAACACCAGATGAGCTTAAAGAAGGAAATACATCTGTTCTGATAGAGGAGAGTTATGTTTTTATCATTATGCTGAGAATACAGAAGAGACGACCATGTTCTGGCAATCACTCAAATTTTCCCTGTGGTCTCTGTGGAGGCCTGTGGGGCTGGCTCACAAAATGCTGCTTCCTGAAAGCTGGTTTGACAGCTGGAGTTTGGAGCTGTATTTAGCTACAGGAACCCCAAGGTCAGCTCCATATCACTTTCCTTTCTGTGTTCTGTCTTTTTCAGTGAAACTACGACATTAATAAGTGCATTAACCAGTTCATGCTTTATATACCCTGGTTTCCTTGCCAGGGAAGTTTTTCCTGAGGCAGACGTGTCCTGGTTTGAGTCAGAACAGAACTAATTCTGTTCAGTGGTTTTACTTTCCAGCTCAGTCTCTTCTCAGTGATGGCACTGTCTGGAGTTAATGGTGTATTTGTGCAGACAGTGTCTGCTTCTAGCAGTGACAACGCTGGATGTCTACAGTCACTGCCAGGGACTGGTGTGCAGAAAGGCTCTGGCTTGTACTTGCTCCTATAGAAACCAAGATCACTGCTAAATCTTGTGTACCACGGTGGAGTGCAGTAAGTGAAAGGATGAAAGGGTCATATGTAAGTAAAAAGGCCGCACTTGCGGGGAGGAGCAGACAGGGCAGGTGACTCTAAACTGACCAACAAGGTGTTCCATCCCATATTTTAGATTTGGTATAAAACTGAGGGATCACAAGGGTCAGTCCAGTTCCTGAATCTAGTTCTCATCTGCTGCTGAGTCCAGCCCGGACTGTGGGGGAGTTTGATATTGGTTTTGTATATATTTGTATATTTGTAATTATTTTCTTATTAATATGATTATCTTTTCTATTTGTTGTTACTGTTTTATTAAATCTGTTTTAGGCTTTGTTTTTTTTTCCAACCTAAGTTGGAAGTAAGTCTCTATTCCTTACTCCCTTTCCCTTTCCCTTCTGGGAAGGGAGAGGGGTTAATAGAGAGCATCTGTGATTTGTTTAGTGGCCGGCCCAGCTTTAACCCTTCACAGTATCTCAGGGCAAGCCTGGGCCCATGTCTGCCTTGCTCTTTCTACTGGTGCCATGGCATCCAAAAAGGGCTCAGTCTTGTGGTCCACACTCTGAGCAGGGGTCTTCACCTGGACAGCTAGGTGATCATGCAGCTGAGATGCACCATTACCACCAGACTTGATGTAGCTGCACAGCCACAGCACGACTGTATTGCTAATATAAATGGCAGATTGTGCATTTAGAGTGGGTTTGTTTGTTTGTTTGTTTTTTCAGAATAACTTCTTTCTTTTTTCAAAATACAGTCTGCCCGTTTATGAGTTTTGGTGCCTCTGGTGCTGCAATTCTCAAATTGGAAATAAATCAGTTGCAACAGCTCAGTGAATCTTTCTTTTTCTTGTGTTTATTTTGCAGATGGCACAGTAGCTGAAATTGAGAAAAAGATTATAGAAGCTTTTCAGGTGTTTGACCATAAATGCAATAAAACTGTGGATATCAGGTTTGTAAATATCTTCACAGAGAAATATCACAGGATCTAATATAGAGATAAGTATCTCCCTAAATGTGCCTCTGCTTTATCAGAAAATGTAATGGAAACAGTCCTTTTGGCACTGATTGGGCAGTTATGTCTTTGTTTGTTAACAGACATTTTGCATTGTCCAGTGGTGGAAGACTGAGACTGGTTTGAGAGAGGGCTGCTGGAACTGGCCAAGTAAAGAGGCAAGAGGAAACTGCCACTAGGCAAGAAGTCAAAGGCTACAGTTATTGTTAGGAAATGTCTGCTCCGATAGCTCGTTTGGCACCATAGGTCCTGGATCCTGTATGGATCTCTTCGCTTTCAGGGAAGTCCCAGCACATCGAAGGGTGTTCTGCCAGTGTGTGTCACAGTTACCAGCTCTCAATTGCAATCTCAGTCTCCAATTGCAACTTCCACTTCCTCTGGGATAATGTGGGAGGTGGATACTGCTCTGACAGGGAGATGTTTTTAGAAGACCATTAATGATTTCATAGTTGACTGTGACATCCATCCTCCATCACAGTAGTTCAAGGCTGAAGAGTCCGGATGTGTTTAATCTCTTAGGAGATGCTGTTCCATAGCTCTGGCCGTTCTTTTTTTATGTGCTCCTTCTTGTCCATCTTTCTCCCTTTTGAAATGGGATGACTAAGGGAATGGGATGCACAGGTGGAAGTCAGGAGGGAGATCTGAATGCACTCTGTGCTTCCAAGGGAAACATAAACATTATGGAAATATAAACAAAATAGATGTCTGAGTGAGTAAGAAAAAGTTCAGGGGAAGATAAAAACATGGACTAGCAGACTGATCAGGGCATAACTGCCTACAAGATACAGAGATAAAGGAAGCTGAATTTAAAATTTGCTAAATAATCTTAATTCTGGTATTTTTCCAGTTTGAATATTTGACAGTGCGACTTTGTTTTAACGTAAACATCCATGCACATATCAATATGGCTTTTGTTATAACATGTGTAGAACACATGTTTATGTCTCACTGAGCGGTTTCTAAAGATATTATAAGCTGTTGTCATTAAAGTTTACTGAAATAATTTTTCATATTTCCAATTACTATTTTCACAATACTATCATCAGAGCTTTTAATTATAAATCAATTATTGTGTTTAAACACTAGAAAGGAATGTGAGAACTGGTGAAATTCTTGTTAGACATTCCTCACAAAGTCAAATTGGAAAACATCTTTTAATGTTCCAAACATCTTTTCTCAACTTCAGCAAGGCTTTTGACACTGTATCCCATAACATCCTCACTGGGAAGTGTAGCGAGTGTGGATTGGACAGTGAGGTGGATTCAACGACAGAGCTCAGAGGGTTCTGATCAGTGGCACAGAGCCTAGCTGGAGGCCTGTAGCTAGCAGTGTTCCCCAGAGGTCAGTCCTGGGTCCAGTGTTGTTCAACATACTCATCAATGACCTGGATGAAGGACAGAGTGAACCCTCAGCAGGTTTGCTGATGATACAACACTGGGGGGAGTGGCTGATACACCAGAAGGCTGTGCTGCCATTCAGTGAGACCTGGACAGGCTGGAGAGTTAGGTGGAGAGGAACCAAATGAAATTCAACAAGGGCAAGTGTAGGGTCCTACACCTGGGGAGGAATGACCCCATGCACCAATACAGGTTAGGGGTTGAGCTGCTGGAAAGTGGCTCTGGGGAGAAGGACCCAGGAGTCCTGGTTAACCATGAGCCAGCAATGTGCCTTTGTGGCCAAGAAAGTTAACAGTATCTTGGGGTGCATTAAGAAGAGTGGTACAAGCGAGTCAAAAGAGGTTCTCCTGCTCCTCTACTCTGCCCTAGTGAGGCCACATATTGACTACTGTGTTCAGTTCTGGGCTTCCCGGTTCAAGAGAGATAGTGAACTATTGGAGAGAGTCCAGCAGAGGTCTGTGAAGATGATGAGGGGACAGGGGCATCTCTCTTAGGAGAAAAGGCTGAGAGACCTGGGTCTGTTTAGCCTGGAGAAGACTGAGAAGGGATCTTTCCAACGCTTTTAAATATCTAAAGGGTGGGTGTCAAGAGGATGGTGCCAGACTCTTTTTAGTGGTGCCCAGTGACAGGACAAGGGGCAATGGGCACAAACTGGAACAGGAAGTTCCAGCTGAACATGAAAAAAAAATCTTTACTCTGAGGATGTCAGAGCACTGGAACAGGCTGCCCAGAGAGGCTGTGAAGTCTCCTTCTCTGGAGATACTAAAAACCTGCCTGTGCAGCCTGCTCTAGGTGAACCTGCTTTAGCAGAAGGGTTGGACTAGATGATCTCCAGACAACCTTTCCAACCCTTACTATTCTGCCATTCTGTGATTCTGTGTTTCCAGATTACAAAACAGAGGTGAGAGAGATGCAAAATATTTATGTGATGGTTTTAGTAATTCATTCTTACTAGTGCCTCTAAATTTAAGAAATTATGGGTACTTCATAGAAGTGAAATGATTTCAGTTACACTAGATGGGGAGAATTTCAGGGTATGACTCCACGCACAGTACAATTGCTGTTCCCTTCCCCACAGGTCTCTTTGGGAAGAGTGTTCACTTACATCTCTTGGCCCATCCCCAGGGAGGTGCCTGATGCTGGGGGCTGGGGCTGACCTGGTGCCCCCAGATGCTCTGCTCCTGGCTGAGCGGTGGGATGGGACAGGGCTGCCCAGCCCTGCCCTGTCACCCCCTGCAACTGCCATCCCCTCAGCCCCGGAGAGCCCCTAGCCCTCACTGCACCGTGACATCCTAGTTGCTTATTCGTTTGTCATTTTTATCTGCAGTCCTGGCTAAATAGCTGTAAAATTTGCTACACTCATCACTCTATTATATAATGGATATAGAGCTTGAGAAAATGTTAAGACAATGAAATGATACAAATAGACTTTTTAAAAAATTTATTCATTCAGACAGTAAGTCGTAACATGTGAGAGGGGACATTCAAAAGTCTATTAAACATAGTAAATGCACAATTTCACATTAGTTTTTATCATAACACGGTTACTGACAATGAAGAACAATTTATTGTCTAATTGCTCCCAGGTTCATGTTGCAGGGCTGTAGCACAATGATGAGATTATTAATGGCTGATTGTCTTGTATCAGAAGGTGGCAGTACAGCACAATTCTCAACCACAATTGTAAACATATGAATGTTATTGCCTGAAATATCAGATTCTTATGAAGAATATGGAAAATTACCCTGGTCTCACAGGCCATCATCCATATTGCCTAAGTCCTAATGCATATACAAGTTAGTAAGAAATTGAGCATGAGGAAGACAGTATTGTTTCATGCTGCTTACAACACACTCTGAGTCAAGGGCTCTCATGATTTTGCAAATCTTGTCATTGAAAAGTGTTATTTGTGGGATGAAAACTGTGGCCCCAAATTTTATTGTGGCTCTGTTACAGGAACACAAATTCATTTTAACCATCGTTTTTGTATATTAGGAACTGCACATCAGAAACTTCACAGCAGCTGCCAAACTAAGTGAGAGGAAATGGCTGGGAGGAAAATACCATTTCCTATCTGTGTCCTTTAAACTCCATGTTATTACTGAATGTGGTATTTTTCACCACATCATGTTCAAACAACATCCTCGTGCTGGCACACGCACAAATTGTGAGAAGCAGCAGCCAGCAATGCCAGATTTTGCAAACTCTTTCAGGACCTGCCTTACCTTAGTCACATTGCAGTTTTGACGAGTGTGAGGTGAGGCAGGAGATGATGGCAACCTTCCCATCTCTGGCAGTCTGCAAGAGTAGAAATAGTGTGGGACAGCAGAGAGGCATGATTTGGGTTGGGTGTTTCCTTTGGGGAGGCAGAGAATATTTACAGTATCTTTTAGCTGGAAAAGATGAGGGAGTGCAGGAGTGAGAGCGTCAAATACATATATCCATACTAGATATAGGGTGCATGGACAAGGATTGTAAAAATGGGACTAAATGTCTGACCTCGTTGAGGCCAATGGCCCAACTTCCATTTGTCCATGGGGGGCAAGGTTCCATTTGAACAGATGGCTTTGTTTCAGAACAACTGTATGTGTGGGATTGGGTTTTGGTTTCTAACTATTTTTGTGCAGCCAGCCTTTTCCTCTCCTTTGTCTATTGAAGTGCTTCCCACATGTTTTTGGTCAGAATGGGAGCTCCTTGGGACCTGTCTGAGGAGGCCAAAGACTGACCTGTATAATTTTACATGTGCCTGCTGTGCCACATTTGGGACCTTACTGTTATAAGATGATTTTACAAAGGTTATTGCTTCCTGTATCCACCATTTTTATTAGGCAATTTAATTTTTCCACTAAGTGTAGTAGTGAAGATGAGGGAACCACAGAGGTTTGAATCATGGGAACCATGAATACTGTGGACACTTACTCAAATGTGCTCGAATTTCTGTGTTGTAGAATTGGACTGAAAATCATAAGCAATACTGATGCTTCTATTATTTTGTTTTCAATCATAGCGTGAGTCTCAGTACTCTTTTTTACAGCTTTACAGTACTTTTGTTTCTAGTCCATGATGTTTTTAATCTTAAACTTTTTTGAGGCATTACCAGTTTGGTCAGAATTTTTTTAGAGCCTCAGAACAACTTCATCAGGTTGAGCAGTGATTGCAAGCTGTGAGTATATTTTGCAGCGTAAACAGGGTGTGATAAGCCACTACGTTGGTCTGTTTGACTCTTTCAGAGGACAGCAGGGGCAGAGCAGGGCTGCCTCCTTCCTGACCTGATGTAATTGTTCTTTACTGCAGTTAGAATTTGTGTCTTTATAGCATTTAATGTAAACATACATTTTATTTGTTACCTTTCCTCTCAGGAGGTTTCCAAGTGTTTTAGCAACTATATAAATGTAGAATTTACTGAAATTAAGCTTAACAATTAGAAGACAGTGGATGAAAAGTAGCCTGCACGCAGTACACTACAACACAATGGTAAAGAAGAATTTTTTGAGAAAGTCACAAGAAAATTATACTCTCCCAAAAAGCTCCAGAATATTTAATGTCTGTAAAAGTAGACATTTGTTACTAAGACATCATCTTAAAAGAGCACATACATATGCTTGTGGGTGCCTGTGTGCTTGTACATGCGCACTGCTATATGCAAGCTCTGAATCGGTATCTGGATTCTCTACAGACACTCTTGTATTGCAGATTTACTGACAAAGACCTTCCTTCCTTCCTTTCTTTCCTTCCTTTCTTTCTTTCTTTCAGAGAGATTGGTTCAATTGTCAGGTCGCTGGGTTGCTTCCCAACTGAGGCAGAACTACACGAGCTGCTTGCAAAGGTAAATGTATCTTTTGTATTCTTTTCAGTCTTGCAGAAGTTTGGCCTTCTGCCTTGCTGCGTGGGAAACCTGAAGTCTTTTCCCACAGGTTGGGAATGTCATGGAAGTGATTCAGGCAGGCAGGAAGTCCCTCAGGTTGTCCTGAAGCAAGCCTTTAGGCTGATGAGGTAACAACATTGATGGGTTAAAATGAGGCATTTTTGACTCTTTTGCCCCAGAAAGTCACTGTGACACTGTGCCAAGGTGGAGTGGCATTTACAGAAAATGGAGGAAAAATTGGTTTTATCTAAAAAAAAAAGGAAAGTCCTAAACCTTAGCTGGATTACGATATCCAAACCCTAACCATCTCCCTCTTCTGGATATTCCGTGGCCCCACACTGCATGATTAAGTATGAACATTAGTTTTTGAGCAGGTCGTAAAATTATACATAGAATTCAAAAAGTACACAGAGGAAAGACATGCTGTCTTTTTTACCATGCCGTGTTACTGCTATCTCATAGCCAGACCTCTCAACTTTCTCTCCTTTATGAGGTCTCTTTCTTGTGATTCCCCAGTTACAGGTAAATAATCTTTTCTTGGTTGATTGCTTAAGCCTTAGAATTCAGACATAAAACCTCACAAGACTTAGAGGTCTTCCCATCCTCCCAGTGATACACAGTGGTAAGGAACTTCAGTCACATTTTCCTGTATTTTTTTCCCCACATTAATTTTTGTCTCCTTACCTCATGTTTGTAATAAAAAGGATGGCATGCTGGTGCCTTGGCAGGTTGTGGTTAATAAATGGGACACAGAAGTGGGAAGAAGAATTCACATTCTTTTTGCAAACAGATACACTGCCTTAAGGAATGGAAGGTGCTGAGTCTGAAATGTGGAGAAAGGAATTTTCTCTTTTTCATGTATAGGTCAGAATGCTGGGAAGTAATCTCTCTTTCTGGCCCCAACAAAAATTTGGATGGTTGCAGTAGTAGTCTCCTGAGTCATCATCATGGCTTGGCTTTGTGGACGAAGATTTGGGAAGGGCTTTAAGTCTCCTGAGTAGGCTTGTTTGGTCTCTATCAGAATTTAATGTAAGAATTCTTTTGCTAAGCCTCGTGAAAATGACGCAGCTGCTTCAGATGATGAAGTGCAAGGTCCCACCAGAGGAGAAGGTTCCTTTAACATGATACTGCAATCTGTCTGCTCTGGTTCTGTACTCTCAGTACCAGATTGTCCCAGCCCCCACTGACAAACAAGACAAAATGGAAAGAGAAATTATGGTGCTTAATATAGGTGATATTTTGAGTGGCCCACAGAGGTTTTTGGTTGCAGCAAATGAACAGTGCAACTGACTCAAGATACAGAATTGAGAAAAGGAAGGGGATGCTTTGTCCCCTCCCCACCCAAGTCGAGGGGAACCAGGAGAGTAGAGGCCTGCTTCACCTTCCCAAAGAGACTAGACTTTCTTTTTTTTTTTTTCCAATTTTTAGCATTACTGAAACTTTGAGTTAAATAATACATAGCAAAGTACAATGCATTGCAGCTCTGAGGTGGGAGATACTTGAGATTCAACAGTATAACATGTCTGAAAGTGTTGATTATAAGGATATTAAATTAGAGTACAAACAAATACTGCAAAAAGAAAGAATACATTTAATAGTAATAGTTAACCTTGAAGAACACTGAACTGAAGGTTAAATCTCAAAGAAGGTTTCATGGTGCCTGTAAATGAAACCTTGGCATAGGTTTAGTTCCAGAAGAACACTGTCTTTTTGTAGACAGTGTTAATATATTATGTTAATCACAAACAAGTCTTAATTTGTATGAGATACCATTATCGTTGTCTGTGATAATAGCATTTTATCTTAATTTAGATAAAGTAAAAATTGCCTCTGTTTGCCAATTTGTAACCAAGCTATTTCTTCAGTATTTTCGCCCATTGTGAACTGTGATTCATTTCTGTTTTTCACTATCCGTGTCTCTCAGTCATCTCATCTTCCTACTAGCTGTATTGTAGCTGAACTAGCATATGTTGCTTTCAAATTATTCCTATCTGCTAAATCAGCATTTATGCAATTATTTTATCTCTAAATATTATAATTTACTCTTTCCTATATTGCCTTATGCTAAATGCTATGCTTCATATCATATCTTTAGGCCTACTTACAAAGTTAAGATGAAATTATAAGCCTAGAGATGGTGAAAACCGATCCGAGGGTTACTGCAGTGCCTGGAATTTGAGATCCCAGATGCCATGCACTGCTTTGCCTTGGATCTCCTGGATAGCTCTGGAAGGTGGTTTTGTTTCTTTGTGACTCAAGTCCCCAAACATTATGTGGACAATTATAGTATGGTTGTGAGAGAAGAGATGCAAAACACGATGGGTGCTACAATACAGTTGTTATGGGAACTGTGGATGTACCCGAAGGAAAGAGATAGAGCAAAACTCCGTGAGTTTGAACAAGCAAATACTGTTATGGTCATAGTCACAGTGTGAAGTGGAGGAATTACAGAAAAAAGGAATGTATCAGTGAGAAAGTGTTATGTGCAATAGAGATATGAAAACCTTGGCAATCTGGGAAAGGAATGAGAAAAATCTAAACTGCAAGTCCGTGGTCTGGGAGAGGGACAGAAGAAGAGTAAGAGGATACATATACCTGCATGTCTGAATACTTACTGACTTAGGCCAGGTTAATATATTCCATTTATTCACATATATATCTAATGTTAGAAATGGAACTAATTTTAACAGTTTGTGATATTGATGGGCCTGTAGAGCTACTGAAATGGAAGCTGTTCTTTCCAAGTCGAAGGAAACCGGGGTTGCTCATCACCTCACAGGACTAGATGCATTGTCAGGAAGGACATGTTTTTTTCACAGACTGTTATCTGAAGGCAAAATAGAAATAGTATACCAACAAAAAGAGAAAAATTTATATTATATTTGTCAGTGAGGGCTGACACTTTCAAAGATATTTGTTGTGTTGAGCTCTGAAGTGGTCATTGCTGGTGAGTTCTCTTATGAAAACTAGGGTGACCTTCAACTCTTTGGATGGGCATGTCTAATATTTTTTGGCTTTTAAATATGGTTTATATAACTTAGAATCTTTATGGATGTTTTGGGTCCTTGCTTTTTGTTTTTCTGCTTAATATAAGACACATCTATCTATTTCCAATAAATATCTACCATTTTTCTTTTTCTGTCCCTGTGGACTTCTGACCTAATACTAGTTGAAACACATATGTTTCCTAAAATGTCCTGTGTACTTTTACATCTCATTATTTGTGATGCCTGGAATAGTTCAGTGTATCGACTAACTGTTACGTTACCGGAAAAAAGTTAAGTCCTGCCAGGTATTTTGTTACACGTTTTCAGTCAATTGGGCAGTAAACCAAATGATTCTGTAACGGTAGAAGGTACCATCTGATTTAGCATGAAGCCTGCAACAACTTTATTTCCTTGCTAAAAGACCCCTTCTGCTAGGATCACCAAACAGGTGGGGAAAAGTGCTTTTTCAAGGCAATTTCCACTCTAAAGCAGCAAGAAATGATGGCTGCCTGCTTTTAGCAACCAAAACCCTTCAGGAACCTTGGCAAATAGCACGCAAGGAGCAGTTGCAGCTCTCCATTTAAGCAACTGGATGTATCAGGCATCACCCCCAGCTCTGATCCAAATCCCAAGAGGAACTTTTCTTACTTCGAGTTTTCCTGGCTCAGTTAGGAGATTTCAAATCGGTGCCTATTTGGGTCTTTCAGTCTGAGCTGCACCCATGAGAGCCTAGCAAGGTGTCGTTGCTGCCATGCGAGACCACAAGGCATGCATCCAGGTTCAACGAGGACAAGAACAGGCTAACTCTGTTAAGGGGGCTCCTTTAGGGAGTAAAACTTGAACTCTTCAGGGAGGGGATGCCCCGGTATGATAGGGAGCATTTTTTACCGCATTGCTCATCTTCTATGGAAGTATAGGAATGCTGTGAGAGTGATGCCAGAAGTCCCTGATGTTTTGGGACTGATCTGTTAATTTATTTGGGGGGCAAAGGGAACCGTTTCTTTGTGTAGCATAGCATATTGTTGGCTGCCTTATGACTGTTTCAGACTGCCCTGACTCATTCTGCCTGCCCCTCTGGTCCTTTCCTTGATGACTGTCTGTGGCTGTGAAACATGTGGAGGCAACAAATTCCATCTTTGAAATGTACAAGACTGGGGCTATGTCCAAACTAGCACATTCAATATGCCCAGAAACATCCTTGGGTGTTGAATCCAGCTGGCACAGAGCAGCTGATGTCTACCCTGGTAGAGGTTTTATGCAGAGTGGCTGCGCACAGCAGCCTGCTGTGGAAAAGTCCCTAAGGTCCCAGCCAGATCTGGTCAGTGCTGGGGGAATGTTGGGTGGCACAGGCCAAAATCCTGCCAGGGAACGTGCTGATGGTTTGCTGTTATGGGTCATCACATTACACCGATCGGGAGCATTCTGGGTCCTGCTAGAGTTTACTTGGGATGAATCCAATTGGAATGTTTAAACCTCTGCTGAATTACTGTGGGAGATGATATCAGTGACTAGTCATCCAGTTCCTTTGCATGAATGGTTTCTAAGCACAAGGGGGCAATATTGAGTTGTCAAAAGTGCCCATAATTGCAGGCCTGTATTTTACCTGGGATATGATTTCTTCCTCTAATTTCTTTCTATTTGATCGCAAGCATTTCACTCAGATGTAATGATGCCGTGTGATATTAAAAACCTGATAGAGGTATTCAAAGTCTGACTCTGTAATTTTAATGCTGGAACCACCCCAATTTTCTGGTTTTCATATTAATTTGCTAATGAGTCATATAACCTGCCATACTTAAATTTTGTATTTAGGTAGAAGAAGAAGAACTGACTGGGTACATTCATCTGGAAAGATTTCTTCCAGTGATGATAAAAGTACTGCTCGACAGAAGGTGATGGAAAGTGAATTTCTTTGTCTGTAGTTTATGCCAGATTGACAGGATTGATTCTGAATAAATAAATCTACAGTAATTTTATGTTGCTGGAAGTGAGTACAGGGGTTTTTTTGTTTTTTTGTTTTTTGTTATTTAAACTCAGTTTACATTAGCTTGATAGATTTAGTTTCAAAATTACTTGGTTTACATAAAGTTATGTTGTATGGGTGATATAAATAATACCACCTTATAATAATGAATTGTGATAATGTGTAGCTTTTGTATTTTTAATGTGAATCAGAATTAGCTTGCTATTCAACATGTTTGGTGCATCTCTGAAATATTTTATATGCAAATTAAGGTCATAACCATTACTTTCTCTGAACATATGACTTACAGTTACGGAGAAGCACAATCTGTTTCTGTGTATTTTTAATAAGTTGTATAAATCATCTTCATATTCATGTCTGAAAATGACTGCTAGGTAGAATTTACTCTAAAAGACTGCTGATCTAAAAGTCGAGAACAAAAATGCTGTTCATTTTTCAAAGCTGCATAGAAATCTTTCCATGTACACATGAACTTGTGCTATTTTCATATTTTGCAGTAAAAGCAAAATTACTTATAGGGAATTTATCTTTTTTTAAAAGATGGTAGCTAAGGTTTTTGGGAGACTCAGTCTTGTCCAATACTGAGAAGTTATTTTGCACACAGAGGACCTTTGGTAGGAGGGTGTTCTACATATGAAACACCTATAGGATTTCCCAAAACTGCCTAGCAGTCTTTGGGCTGTGTTTGAGGATCTTTGTGCCTGTGCCTGGACACAGAGCAGCAGCAGTGTTTGGGTCCTGGAGTACTGGCACAGATGCGTTGCCGCCTTAGGTTCCTGCAACTTTGCCTTCTCTGACTCCACACTGATGTTCACCCTTTCACCAAGTGGTACCTTGTTGCTCTGGGCTCTTTTCTCCTCCTCCACACTCGTGCACACAAACATAGACACACACACACACAAAAATCAAACCCCGAACCACACACTTTCCTGAGGCTAGTGCAGGCTTGTCAAGACCCACTTTATTTTTTGGGGTGTTATGTCCATAGTTCACTTATCCAAGTGTCCATGAGGTGTGGATTACAAAAAACAAGGCCTCTTCTTACTTTGCCTTCTCTGTTCTTCATGGCACGTTTCTGACTCCACACTGATGTTCACCCTTTCACCAAGTGGTACCTTGTTGCTCTGGGCTCTTTTCTCCTCCTCCACACTCGTGCACACAAACATAGACACACACACACACAAAAATCAAACCCCGAACCACACACTTTCCTGAGGCTAGTGCAGGCTTGTCAAGACCCACTTTATTTTTTGGGGTGTTATGTCCATAGTTCACTTATCCAAGTGTCCATGAGGTGTGGATTACAAAAAACAAGGCCTCTTCTTAGCACATTTGATTTTTCAATAGTAAAAGAGCAAGGCAGGTCTGGACAAAACGATCAGGCGGTTAGAAATTCCCTGGCTTCAGCAACGTCTCTTGGGCGACTGTATTCTTGGGGATTGGTGAGATTCTGCTGGGATATGGAAGGTCTCCATTGCCACACAGGGTTTCCTTTCTGGCTCTGAAGTCAGACACACATACACGCACACGTGCCCAGTTCTCCTGTCTCTCTGAAATTGTTAGTGACAGACCTTTTCTCCTATAGCTACCACCCTCCTTCGCCCATCAGCAGCTCATTAGACTGTCAAAGTCCCACTAGGTGATCTGTTGCCTAGCTACCAGTGTACCTCGACAAAACTTTGCTTTCTTGGTTTGGCCATCTTCTGTTCAGTGTATGGGCTATGTGGAACAATTCAGCTATTATTGATTCCTACTAGCCCACTCAGACAGCCCAGACATGCAGAAGCCATTCACCTGGCTCCTTAGCACTAGGAAAATTACACAGGAGTACAACAAATGACATAGGAGGTAAAGACATGGACAGTTCTAAAAAGTGAAGCTGGAATTAAAGGTTTGATAGAAAATCTTAGTAAATTCTTATAGAAAGTAAGTTTTCCCTTTCCTCTAGTACTTGTGTTTTATTCTTTCTGAACAGTACAGGAGCCTGGTAAACAGTGACTTTACTTTTTTGGTTGAATAATTTCAGCTACCGGCCTATTCCAGAAGATGTTCTTCTACATGCATTTGAGGTCTGTAACTAAATATTCAAGTACCTAATTACTGGAAAGAAGTTGTTGATTCTTGTTTCAATATGGTTAAAACCGTAAGTTTTATTCTTTTTCTTTAAAGGCTTTGGATGTGAATAAATGTGGATATATTACTAAAGAGGAGCTGGTCAAATACTTGACTGAAGAAGGTAACATGACTGTTGTGCTTAAGTAAATAAACATTACATGTGTGTATGGCTCTTTGAGGTCCTCATTCTGCATGCCACAACTTGCGGGAGTAGATACATTGTATTCAAACAATACTGTTGCCATGATGAATTTCTGGTGATTAATGCAGGGAAATGATATTTATCTGCCTGCTTGCAGTCATTATAAAATAGAGATTACTATTATTAAAAGACATAATTCAGTCTTGTATGGATATTTTATGATTCTGTGCACATCTCTGTGCTTCCTCAGGATGTGACTCTTTTTCTGTCCTCCTGTAAAATTGTGGTTTAGATTCCAGATGTTTCAGGTAGTTCAGTGCTCATTCATTCCTACATTAACTTGATTTTAATTCTAGTGCCGTATGCAAACAAAGAGATTCAAAGACCAGATTTAAGTTGTATATCATGTAATCCTCAACATCCCTTGAAGAGCCTGCTTTTCTTGCATGGCTGACTCATGCTTGCAGGCCTCAAGTACAAAACGGTGTGCAGGCTTTGCAGAAGACCTATCCTCAGATGGGAACCCTGTTCTCAAAGAGTGATGAAGTAGGCCTTCAGCAGCTTTGAAGCTTCTAAAAGGGAAAAACCAGAAGCCTTTAATGATGTCAATACAAGTGCAAGCCAAATGAGAGATAATAATTCTAATGTACACATATGAAGAATTCATGCTGACAAAAATGGTTGTTTCGAAATCCCTGTGGCAGAGAGGAACAGGCTGTTTTGGAGTCTGTGAACTAGAAGGAGATCAGAAGATCCAGGCCCTCTCTCTCTTTTTAGCAGAAATGAAGGAACTGGATCCTTAGTATCGCTCCTCTTCTCTGTATGAGGACCAAAAGGAGATCCTCGCAAGGGAGCAGCAGTGCAATTTGTCAGCCCTGAAAAGAACACTTTTCAAGACAAAGTGTTATTCTCTGCTGTCTTTCAGGTGAGCCCTTTACGCAGGAAGAAATGGAGGACATGCTCTCCACCGCTTTAGATCCAGAAACAAATACTGTTCGCTACAGAGACTACATTTCGATGTTAATAGTAGATGAAGTGTAAGATCTTTCCCTTTAGTGTTTGAGATGCCTTTTGGTAGCACTAGTGTAGCTTGGTGGTTAGTTGATACATGTATTTTACAGTATAACAAAACTCAACTTGTGACTTTGCGCTTAAAATAAAATCCGTGTAGCTATGTTTCCGTGAGTTCTGTATACACATTAGAATGTGTTCACACCTGGAAAAAGAGCTCGTGACAGAAATACTGTGTAAGGTCTGGAAAAGAAATCGTGGAATTTGATTTGAAAAATAACAGGAAAAATAATGTTAATGGTGTCAAGAAATTACTTTACAGTTGCTTCTGAAAAACTAATGGAAGATGAGATCTGTGACAGCGGGTAGTAAGTGAGTACCTAAAGATGACTACAATCATGAAGGCATGCTGCTAAGATAAAGCTTTCATATTGAAATGTAATCCGTGTTTGTGTTTAACTAATAAGGCACCAGGTAGGTTATTACTTTGGAAGTAGTATAATAGATGAAATAAGCTTTCTACAGTTTCTGGGATTTGTCAAGTACTTGTGCTTTGTTTACTGCAGGCAATTAAACTGAACCAGTTAGTTCCATTTTGTGCTGCTCGTAAGTTGGCACGTGGTATTTTCTTCCATTCTAAACGTGCAGGTAACCCTCAAACCATTGCCGTTTATCCATTTATGAAATGGATAAACAAGTCATCCTTGAGAACGTTTCTGTTACTATAGGCGATTAACAGTTCCCCTTTCATAACTAGTTTGAACAACAGGAGAGTTAAAACTGTTCAAAGCACAGGATCATAGGACTGGAATTTCCTTTTCATAAACAGAAGCAGCACTGTTTTTTTAAAGATGTTAGTGTAGAATACGTGTCTCAACTATCCTTGTTAGAAGACCACCACAGGACCTCACTGCTCTTCTCACTTCTAGCTTAATGATTCTCTTGACTGTTACTATACTGTTGTCCTCTAACTTGAGTTTGAGCTCTTACCCCTCGAGTTTTTGCCGTGTACATCATCTTCTAACAAGTGACCAGCAGTTGCCCTCAACTGAGGAGATCTCAACTTGTAGGAGGAGATTCTGTGGTTTGGTCCTCAAGAGCACCATCTTGCACTTGTGCCCCACACCTTTGACCCCATTTCTGTTTTTCTGCTCTCTGTCTCTTCTCTTTTTCTGCTCCTGTCTAAACAGGAGTTTAGTTTCCTCCTGTACAGTGTCCTACCACCCCTGTGTCTTAATTGTATAACCCAGCTCTATGTCATTAACAGACTTCATCAGCTGACGAAATCCAGGGAAGACTGACACACATGGGATGCCTTACCCCCGTCATGCCCTTCTAGTGGCAGAGCTGAGAACTGAGCACAGGGCTCCTCATGTCAGGTCTTTTACTCTAACCCTTTGTTTCACTTGAGCTGGAAGCTCAGAGGAGCTGTTTTCATACGTAGCTGCAAGGGAGCTGTCCTGCTTCACAAAGAAGAGATTATCAGATCTAAATGTGATGATGGAAGCCATCTAGAAGAGTCCATTTTTTAATTCTCTTTTTACTTCTCTAACTCAAGTCATCTTTCACTGATACTTTATTAAACAGTAAGGCAACAAGGAATTAATGCAGGTAAACAACATCTACCTAGTTCTAAGCTGGGTTTCCATCTGGGAACCACTGTTGCACTGTTCCTAAGAATTTGGAATGCTCTCTTCTCAACACATTCACTGTCCATTTCATTGTTTTGTCACTTAAGAATGAAAAGCAAAGGTCATCATTAGAGTTACAATGTGTGAAGATGTTCTTGCTTAAAGATTAAAGCAAGAACAACAAAGGCCCATTAAGAAAATATACTTTTTATTAACCTTCTTTGGTCTCCAGAAGCTGGAATTATTTTCCCTAGATGAATCCTTCTTCTGTTTGATACACAGCGTGTGGTACTGCATCTCTAACAGAGCTGGTGTGAACACAAGTTTCATTCATATTCTGCAGTCTTGGAGGCACTGTCAGCCTGATCTTGGATGTCAGCAGGA
>NW_010433042.1:32991-37915 GCF_000710305.1 Buceros rhinoceros silvestris
CAGGAAGAGCTTGTTTCAGGAAATCATTTCATAGCTCACAGAGGGTGCACAACTTGTTTCTAGTGGTGCTACCCCAGCGGCCGCCTCAGCTACTACTACATCAAATGCCTGTGTACAACACAGCTACAATTTATGGTGCAGATAGGGTCTTAACATATATCCTGTGACAATATATAATTTTTTTTTATCCTGCAGTCCTCAAATGCAAGTGAAGAGAGTATTCTGGCAAGTAAAAGGTGGGATTGTGCTTGCATTTATCACACAGCAACTCCTCCAGCCCCATCGTCTTATACCTGTCCCCAAGAAAGGTATGTGCAAATAAGACAGAAAAAGCAAAGTGCAAAAAAACACTTTGGCATAAGCAACCAAGTTCCATTGCCTAGAGAGTTTCCAAAATGGGGGTGAAGGAAGTGTCAGAGCCAATCTCAGACTCTGTAGGATCCTAAAAGCTGAGTGCTCCCTGGCAGCGAGGATCACGTAGCAGTGATCTGACCAGCTTGTGAAGGAGCTGCCCCTTGGGTTGTCCCAGAAGCAGCTGAGCAGTACTGCACAGGACTGTTCCCTTGCCCTTATCTTTCACGATGTGCCAGCCTGTGCCGT
Organism: Buceros rhinoceros silvestris; assembly: GCF_000710305.1. Lineage (NCBI taxonomy): Eukaryota > Metazoa > Chordata > Aves > Bucerotiformes > Bucerotidae > Buceros > Buceros rhinoceros. The sequence continues at coordinate 33,592 of NW_010433042.1, forward strand.
GCCCACCCATCTCCCCATGGTGGTGGTGGGCTGCATAAGGGCACTCTTTGAACCTCCCTGGCATGGGCTCTATGAGTACCTGCTTCTCTGTGCTCCCTGGGGATGAGCAGGATTCTGTACCCTAGGGGAAGGAAGAAGAGAGAAGACGTAAGGAACCACTTTGCTATAGCTAAAAAAAACCCTCTTTGTTTCAAAATTTGAAGGGAATAATACATTACTTTGTCCTCATCTTCGAGGTGGACAAACTGAACTACTGAGAGGTCTTGAGCTGTCTCTTGCTACATGCCTCTCCTTGCTTGCTCGTCTGCTTCTTCCCTCAAGATCACGTACAAAGATAAGGGAGCAGATCAAATGGGGAAGCCTTTAGGGAGAAACCAGCCTAGCACCCGGACTAAATCCACATAGGAAAGTACAGCCAAGGCTTTGAAGAAACTGGGAAAGGCAGAGGGTTTTTGACCTAGTTGAAGGAGGTAGAGGGAAGGGGACTCATTACCCAGATGTAAAAAACAAAACAAGAAAGAAGAAGAAATCAAAGAAGCACACCCTGGGAACCATCTACAGATACAACTGACTCGGCAGGCTGTTTCCATCACTGCTGCACGTTGTAGGCTTGACCAGCCTTTAGTCGTGTCAGGGCATATCTGGTATATAGTGGAGAACTTCTCCTCAGTTTTACTGATACTGCGGACAAGTTCTTCTAGCTGCTGAACTTGTGTTTGGAGGTCCTGTTGCTCATATTGCAGGTAATTCATTGCTTTTTTGTTTCCCTCATCAGCTTTAGAGATACTTCTCCAAAACACTTCTTTATCTGATGGTGACAGTCCCACCTGAAGGCTTCAACACATTCCCCACTGCAGTGCATACCAATATGGTATTTACAGTTCTTCCATAATCTCTGCTGACTGTGGGCAGAAACAGAAGTTGCAGGACTTCCTCCACCAGCATCAGACTCAGGACTCCAGGAGAGGAACCTGCAAAATGTTTGGGCTCTTAGCTCCATTCATGCAACAAGAATTTGCTGCATTTTTCCTTCTTTCTCTTGTTTCAGTTGATATTTTCTCTTGGTTCTCCTATACCTAATTTCATTAATCCAGTTGCATGATAACCTGTGAGGATTGAAAATGCAAGAGAGTTTCGCTCTGCCCCACACCACTGGTGCCCTGCTGCTTGCTCTGGCCCATATCAGGGTGTCATTTGTCACCGTATCTAGACTTGCTGCCACTGAAACCAGCACTGGCAATACTCTCATCACAGGTAACGGGAAGGACCTAGGCCTTCCGTTTCCTGGGGAGAGAGTGGCTGGGGATGCTGAGTTCAACCAAGGCTGGGACGAGGATGGGAAGCGATGGTTTTTTAAGTCCTGTAATATACTATTATCATCATGTAAAAGGGGAATCATAGGCTTGACAATAAGGCACCAGGTTGGCAGGCAGGTTTCATTCTAGACTTCGTGAGAAGTATGGGGTAAATCGTATAATCTCTCCTTAGCTGAACATTCCATCTGTAAAGTCAGAGCAATTGTAAGGTGTAGGAGACAGGGACTATCTGTCCTGCCTACCCAGACTATCCATTCTGTATCATTAACTCCGATGTTTGCACAGCGTGTGGTACTACAATGTTCTGATCAAAATCAGTGCCTGCAGACCTCCTTGGCACATAATTATAGAGATCTCAGCCTTCAAGTCTTTTGTTCCACACTGTACGTTCAGGTTGCAACTTCTAAACAGGTCAGTCTACAGCAGGTATGTTTGTTTTTCATTGAACACAACTCTGTTTCATAGTGGCTTATGCCATGATTGGTTTGGTCGTAACATCTGGTCTTATTGCTGGAGTTCTTTATGGGCAGGTCAGTACGAGGCACGGGAACTATGCTGATCTAAAAGCTATATAAAGCTATCGGCTGAAACAACACTGATTCTCCTGTTTAACCCATTTTGAATCCCTGGGGTGACTATTCAGCTTAGTATAGTTCTGAAAGCCAAGAAAATGTTATTCATTATGCTCAAAAGATTGATCACGGCATTTATATCCTGAGGCCCAAATCGTGAAGTCCTTATTCAGACAACTCCCATTGACTTCAAAGATAGTTCTGTCTGCAGAACCGCTTCAGAAATAGCAATATACTGGCTCACAAGGCACTGTAAAAGCCTTTTGGTCTCTTCAAATGAAGCCTTATCTGTGGAAGATCTAACAGAGATGTACAACCAGCGTGCAAGTTGTGTTACTGAAATGACCAAAACCGTAAAACCATGGGAGTAGGTAGTTAAATCTTGTCTACAGTAATGCAAGCCTGCGAGATTCAACAAGAGTCAGCAGACAGAACTTCTTCATTGTTGTTCCGAGTACAAAAAGCGTGATCTAGGGATGCTACTGCATGGAGGCTTAAAAATACCTCTTCCTGCCATTATCCTGGAAACACTGCAGCCGTAAAAAACACACGTGTTACTTCTGAGATTTCATATACTAAAACAATTCCTTTCATCCTGGACTCTAACTATTCCTCTTAGAAGCCCTTTTAGAGCAGGCTTTCCTCTTCCAAATACCTGCCTAAATGATAACATAAAAGGAAACGCTGAGATGTTTCATGCAGAGGAAAGCCTTTGAATATTTCCTGCCAAAAGGAGTCTATTTCCTCCCATGATAACATCATCTTTCAGTGCAGAACAAGTTACAAGCTTTGTGTTGTGGTATGCCGTCAGGTCTTCCCCTGGACACCAGCCTAGTTGTTAAAATAACCAGACCAGAGTTCTCAGGTTTTCCAGAGATGTGATTTTTGGACCTGATAATCCAAGAATTTGAAGCTGAGGTCCTCCACATGTGCAGGTTGTCAGAGTTCTATGCATTGCAATAGTTTAGGTTTTACAGTGATGGAATACTGAGGATGTGGTACAGTCCAGATGGAAACTAGTTGCAAAGGCTGAAATTTAGATTAAATATATAGCAACACAGCCAAGGAACACTTGGTAGTTCAACTTTACAGACATCTTTCTTGAAATATCTGTTTATGTGGAGAAGTTGCATTCAATATTGCAAAGACAAAAGTAAAAACCCCACCAGTAGCCAGTTTTCATATGGTAAGTTGTTGCCTTGAGAAGCAATGTCATTCTTCAGAGCCTCCCCAGACACAGGTGCATTCAAATTCAACTCAGATTTTATAATAAAAAAACCCGAGAACATGTCTCTAGTTCTTTGGGCTTCATCGAAGAGTTTGTTCACCTAAATATGATATTTTACCATCAACTGTTGAGATCAGCAGGGGAGACCTTTGTGAAGAAGTTGTATAACTAGGAGTGGGAAGAAGATCTCTGTAAATACAGGGCCCTTGACTCAACCCATTCCTAGAAAGAAGAAAAAAAAATAGAAGAGCTCCATTGCTCCACCAGAGACAGTTTGCTGGCCTTCAGGATACATTATAAGACATGTCTATTTGCTCAAGCTAGCCATTACTCGGTTTACAGAGGCTGGCCTGAGTCAGGTTCAGTTGTTTGCACGTAGCTCATTTCTCTTTGTAGTTTCCTCCGGTGCATCCTCACCTGGAGTGCAGTGTGTTGGGGCCTTGGCCACGCTGCTTGCCAGGGGCGTCTATTTCCTCAAGCTAGCCATTACTCGGTTTACAGAGGCTGGCCTGAGTCAGGTTCAGTTGTTTGCACGTAGCTCATTTCTCTTTGTAGTTTCCTCCGGTGCATCCTCACCTGGAGTGCAGTGTGTTGGGGCCTTGGCCACGCTGCTTGCCAGGGGCATGACGGGCTTCCAGCTGCTCCAGCACATCCTGCTTGCTGGTGGCATCCTTCAGGAGCTCCATGTGCATCTGCTTTGGCTGCCCCAGGTTGTAAAATAAGTTCACCCTGTAGATGTGAAAGGACAAAGTGGGATTTGTAGAGGGAGCCTGGCTCTCACTCGCAAACGCCTGATGGGGACCTGCTAGCAGTGGCTGCTGGGAGAGGGGTGCAGGAACCCCAGGCAGAGAGCGGCCCATGTCCCTGTCCCCTCCCATCCCATTCTGTCCTTGGCACTCCCCTGCCTGGGTCTGAAAGCAAGCTGCCTCGAGTGTGTCATGGCAGCTCCTTGCTGCTCCTCAGTCTCCTGCTGCTGGATCTCCCTCTCCTCCAGGCTGTCCTGCTGCTGCAGGATGGCTTTCCTGAGCTGGACCAGGCTATGCCTGTTGTGGGACAGGCAGTTCCTCTCCAGCTCCTCCAGGATGGCCTGATGCTCCACAACAGCCTCATGCTGCACCCACAGCAACCTGCCGTAAGGCAGCATCGGCCGCACACCGTTGGCATTGCTGGGTTGGGCTCTGACGATGACGCCCAGCACCCTGGCCCTG
>NW_010433042.1:38039-44817 GCF_000710305.1 Buceros rhinoceros silvestris
CGGGCCGTGTTTCCCTGTCGGGGGAAGCTGGTGCCTGGCCCCTGCCGGCATCAGTGGCTTCCCCATGTGCATCAGGCACAGGCTGAGCTGCGGGGGCAGTGCTGCTGATGGCTGACTGGACCTAGTCAGTTCTTGCTGTGGTCACCACAGCCATTCTGTGCACCTGGTTCTGCTGTGCCACCGGCTGCTGGCCAGGTCCCCAGCTCCCAGGGAAAAGCTCATCCTGGGCCTCACCCACGAGGCACCAGGTGGTCCCCTTCACGGCTGCAGCATAGCTGTGTGGGGCAGCCCTCTATCTGCCCTCGCAGCTCTGCGGGGTCACTACCGGTGCCCCGAGCAGATGGGACAAGCTGTTGGTGCCCACTGGCTCCAGTGCTGGTGGCCGTTTCCCTGGCAGAGCAGGCAGCTTGCAAGAGGTGCTGGCAGCTGGTGGTGCCTGAGCTGTGGGTGCGTGCCGGGGTGCCACTGCCTGGGTTGTTGTCTGCTTGGGGAGAGGCAGCAAGGCTGGCAGACTGGCTGTCCTCTCCTGTGTCACCCTGCTGCAGGGCAGGGCCACCCTGTGCACTGTCTGGCTGCCTGCAAGGGAGGCCAAGGAGAGAGGCTGTGTGACTGTGGCCCGTGCCCCTGCCTCCCATCTGGAAGACCTCTTGCAGCCGGACTGCCCTGCCACCCCCCAGGGCAGGGGGCTGCTGCCCTGCTCCCAGAGCCGACTGGGGAGAGGCCTGGTCCCCCTGTGGCCCATGGCAACTCTGGGGAGCACCCCCGGCATGCCAGGGCAACCTGCCAGGCATGGCATGGGGGGGTTCAACTTGCTTCAGGGTCCATTCCCCCATCTGCTCCTGCACCTTCAACCTGCCCTGAGGTCAGGAAGACATTCGTCCCCATCTCCCTCAGACCCTTTACCTGTGAATGGTGACTCTCAGCAGCCTGTGAGCTCCATGTGCAGGAGAGCCGCGTCAGCCTGTCCCCATGGAGGGACAACACCTGGGTCTGGATGCCCTGTGCTGCTGCCTGTGGCCCACCTGTGGGCAGAAGGCAGCAGCAGCGGCATTGGGCGGAGGCAGCTCCCTTGGCACAGCAGCCCCAGTACCGAGGCAGCTCTCTGCAGCCCTGTCCCACCACTGGCCTCTCTCTCTCCTGCCCTGACCCTCACCCGGCACCTCCTCATCCATGAGGATCTTCCCTGTCCTCTGCTGCAGTCCTGCTGTGGCACCCAGGGGAGATGCTGCCTCCTGAGGGAGGTGCTTACTGTTCAGCACACTAGTCCTGTACTGACCTTTTGAGCAATAGGGTTCTGCTGAAGATGTTCCATAAGATGACTCCTGTCACAACTTTATCCCTGAGGTAGAAATTGTACCTTTGCCATAATCTTCTTCTTGCTTTGGGACTTGAGGCGTTGGTGAAATGCATCCCACAAAACAATGTGTTCGTCACTGCCTTCCTGGCCAGAATCCTCCAGCACAGACTCGGGGTCACTGAAAGGAATAGCAACGATATGCCATGCTAACCAGACTAGGCACCCAGCAGCGGGCAGGTCAGTGCTCAGGAGAGACCCTGAACATCCTGAAAAAGTCCTGCCAGTTGCCAGCTTCTCTCACAGGAGCAGGAAGTCTCAGTCAGCGAGGGCTGGCAAACCCCCAGAGCTAACCCGTCAGGAAATCAGGACTGCAACTCACTGTCCCCCGCTGGCTACGTCTGTGTCATGGTCAGAGCACCCTGAAGGAAAACACACCATTGAAATGGACGCTTCTGTGTCCTTGTTTAAAAGCGACGTGAGAAACTCTTCCAGGTCCAGACTCCATGCAGCACAGACCAAGTGTTCAGGTAAACAAATGACAGCAAGTCATAAATAACAATTTTTGAGGGGATTTCTTTGAGAAAAATAAAATTCTCCCCATGTTTGAATGCTTGCTAACTTTAATGTTTCTGATCTTGAGCTAACAGGCTTTGGGACCTTTTTTTTTTGTGCTTCCCCCCCACCCATTTTATTTTAAAAAGAACTTCAAAAAGGATACAGCAGAACTGCACATTTTTTGATTCATCTCTCTAGAAAACAACAAACGTCCATGTACACTGCTGGATGTAGCAACGCATGGGTACTAAAGCATCAGTTCAGCTAATCAGCAAAGCTGCAACACAACCAAAACAAACAGATTGTGCTGGGGAACTCCAGACCACTGTAACAGAAAAGCTGCTGCAAAGTCCAACCTGTAAATTAGCCAGCTCTGAGGAAAGGGGCTGCTCTTTATTGCTGCTTGCTTTGCTGAATAGAGTTCATTCAGGGAGAAACTGGGATCTGCAGGAAGGAAAACCATTTCGGAGCAGTCAGGGCAGGGCAGCACATGCTCCAATGCCTTCCCATTCCCTGAGCGTCAGGGAACAAGATGCTTTACAAGGTATTTGCTGAAGTAGTTTCACTACACTCAGGAAACAGAAACCTTTACGAGGAGTATCTTGTCAGAGCTCCTGCAGAGTGGCCAAGTAAGAAATACCAGACGAAGAAATCAACATTACCAGAACAGGGACCCATGCTGTTGGGGCTCTGCAGCTCCAGTCATGTTTTCTCCAGCTAGTCTTCCATTCAGAACAGCACGATCATGGTGCTCTGCATGCCTCCTACCCAGTGCGATATCATAGAAAGCGGGCAGCACCCTCTGCTGAAAAAGAGTAATTCAGTGAGGACCGGACATTGAAAGCTTGAATTAACACCCAAACAAAAAAGTCATGGGGAAGAGAACAAAGAACTGAGTTTTTCAGACAAACTCTAAACACCACCACCACCTTATTGCGCTCGCTAGGCTACACAAGTCCAAATTTCTCAGCATTTTTCACTGATCTTTAGAAAAATAAGACAGCATCAGGTACATTTTCCCAGAGGAATCCAAGTCTCAACTCCTACCAGAGGGACTCTTACGCAATAGAGTAATCCGTGCTATCTTTAGGTTACCCCAACTCCTCTTACACAGCATAAATATTCACACGCTGGCACAGTCGTTACCACAGCAACAAAGCTGCTGTGGCACACGAACAGATTCCATGGCTGCCAGCAGGAGCTGCACTACAATTGGTCTCATCACTTACTATTTTTCACCCATTCCCCTAATCGAGGTACAGCAGCCCCCACAGCTCTGTGTGCTCTGACTGCACCAGCATAACCCACAGTCAGACGGCTCCTCTGCACCTACTCACCACCCAGATATTGGAGCATGCAGATCCACGTTCCCCCCGAACCCTCCAAAGTCAGAATCCACCTCCAGCCCAGCTGACTTTGCTAATTCCACATTAGGCTCCAGCCCTTCTGCAGCCACAAAAAGATCGGGCTTCACCTGTGTGGGAATTCATAATTACTATCTTAATTCTCTCAATGCCCCTTGCAAACTTTACCATCTCCCTGTTCTTATATTTACCTTTTGGCCATCATTCAGTTTAATCACCAGCTGATGGCCACTGATAGAGACAGCCTTGACCACAGTGTTAGGCACGACATTAGCACCCTCTGGAAACAAACACAGGAAACGTAACTGCTTGCTTAGGGGTAGGCAGGTTTCAGCTGAGTCAAGCATCTTTGGTGCAAACAGGTGCAGGCAGAGCAGGGGCTGGGTTAGGAACCAAGGGAGAGACTTGCTGCATGTACAGTTTTGAGTGAAGCATGAGGAGAAAGAAACCCAGTGAAAAAGTTTTAAAGAGCCACGTAAATGACAATCAAAAGAGCGCGTCTCATATGATGGCAATGTTATATTCAAAGGAACTCCTCAAGACAGGTTTTCAGGTGCTAATACCTATTGCTTTATCACAGCCAGACCCAGAGGTCTGACAAAGCAGCTTCCTTAAATAAAAGACAGTAACTCAGACCTGTGGTTATCAGGCCCAGCAATCTGCAGCCCCTACTATATTCCTCCTCCCTCTATCCCCACTCCACTTATCAACATGCAGGAATATATTCTGCATGGAAAAAAGGTGTGTGGAATTAGCAAAGTGAGCTGGGCTGGAGGTGGATTCTGACTTTGGAGGGTTCAGACCTTACCGACTTTAACAGCTGAACAGTACAGCCGCTGGCCTTGCAGAGGCGTGGGGCTGCACAACCCTTCTCTCAAAGTGACTCTCGGATGGCTGCATTAGGCTGTCAGAAGTAAAATTACTCGAGGCTAGAGCAACTCAGAAGAGGAGAACATGCAGTTGTCCTAAGACAACACTGGTTCCAGGTTACAGAGGCTGTTAAAGTAACTTGCAAGTACAGCGGTAGAGATCATTCTGTCCAGGAACAGCCAGAGGTAAAAACCGCGCTGGCATCTGCATGCCTACTTGCTTGGCTTTCCCAGAGGAACTGTTTAGCAGCCAGAGATTCAAGGCAGCTCTGTGCTACCCAAGATGCCTCAACAGCAGCTTATTCTGCCCTGTGCCTGGACCACCCCGCAAGGGACTCCACCTTCCTGGAGCTCCACTGACAAACCCAGCAGAGGGCCGATTCACAAGGAAGAGCTACACAACAGCCGCGCTCCCAGGAGGAGTGCTGGAGCGCAGCTGCACCTCTCCTGACTTTCTCGGTGGTCCGCTTGCACAGATGTTCGGGCAAGACTTTGCCTGGGTTGCCATTCTCTGGAAACAGCTGCATGAGCTCCAGGCCTCTGGTTCGTGCTGAAAGGAAAGCAAAGGGCAGGCTTCTTACAACCCTCGGATAAAGAGCAGAGCACAGACTTCAGGACACAAGCGTGTGCTTTGCTTTACGCAAAGAGCTTGGCAGAAGTTTCCAAAACTGGGAGTTCTGGCTCCCAGATTTTCCACAGGAGTCTCAAAGTGACTGACCACTGTTTCACATCCACCTGCAATCTTTAGGATAACAGACAGCAGACTTCTAAGCAAAATGCTTAGTATTTTGGAGAAAGCTTCCCTTACTTGAAAAATTACCAGAAAGACACTGCTCAGAAAGCTCTACACGCTTGGCAGTAAGAATCCAGTTGTTCACGACCTCTTTGAAATAGTAGTTTCAGGGTGGCTTTTACCATTGAGAAAGCAAATATAACTTTTTACAGGGTGGAATGACTTTGCAATATGTACTGACCTGCGGAGCATTCAGAGATCCAAACTTACAAAAACCTTTGTGGTCAGGGGCTGCCTGACAGCTAATGAGAGGGAAAATGGAAAAACAGGTCAGGCCATATAGCCAACAAAACACATGAGTATTAAGGTTATTTCAGGCAAACCACAAGTCTGTGCAAAAACTCAGCAGTCGTGGAATGAAAAAGAAGTTTATCATGTCAGGCTGAGTGCCAGCTGAAGACAAGCTGCCTGCAGAAGCACACGTACCGCTTCCTCCCAGAGCACAGGACAGTTCTCTGCTGTCAGGGGTGTCAGGCTGGAGTACTAAGCCAGCTTTGGTCCTGAAGGCACACACTGCTTACAGTTCAGACAGACTTGGAAAGCTTACATTGCTTGTGTTTTTAAAAGGCCTGGAATGTGCAGCAAAGTCATACAGGAAGGAAACGAAGAAAATAAAAATAATCACACATTATTACAGCTTTCAGGCCTGAGGCAAGCAGATGAGCGTTCTAGTAGACTCTGCCCTGTTTACCTCCCTGGGGAAAAGGAATAAATAGCAGATGGACTCCTGGTACTAGCTGAGGGAAGCAGCTGCCAAGGCAAGGCCATCCTGGACCCAAAGCAGAAGAGTTAAAAAGCTGAAAATAGTGGTAGTGACTCTGATTTTTTCAACCTTACCCCAGGACTAGCAGCACCCAGAGATTACCTTTTGGGACAGCGTCAGCCTTTGTTTTACATCTTTCTCGAATGTACCCTGAATTAGGGTCTTCACACTGTTGAAGTTGAAGGGTTTAGATCAGTAAGGCTTTATCACAAAAATGATGTGATCCAGGGTCCTGGAAGCTCTGCTCTAAACTGTGAAACTATGCCTTCGCCTTTACTATTCACTCACTTCACAGGATTCCTGCAGTGGAGGTGCGTGTCTGAGGGAACAGCAGCAAGACTCAAGGGCTATTGAGTACCAAGCTAACTAACTCTGTCGCGCAAAGCAGCGCTCCTCGTGACAACTGCCAGCACTGCCACACCTTTCAGTCTGCTCCTTAGTGCCTGACTGACTTGTTTGGAACATCTCAGCGTATCTGAGAAGCCACGCTCCATGAGTCTGCTGCCTACATCGTGGAGTCTCATGGAGCTCATGAAGTAGCCAGTCAGCTAGTCCAGCGCAAAAGAACACGCAGAGCTCCACGCACAGCACACAATGCTCTGTCCCTTCTTCGATCAGCCTAGTGACAATGGACACAAACACTCACACCCCAGGGCTCTCTGCACAGCAAACAAACACAGACATCCGCCCAGTGATTTGTCCACAAAGTACTCTGGGGTCCTTCAGAGCTCTGCAGTGTCTCTCTCACAAGAAGATTTTGAACATGATCAACTTTTCATTAAACACTCCACTTTGTCCTTGCTACCCTAGGTGACCCATACCTCCTCCCCTTGCCGTCCCACTGTTTGAATTGCAGAGTGTCTGTCACATTTGGATAATCTGAAAACCATAGTTCTTTGGAAAGAGGTGGACACATATAGGGCAGGACAGGGTCTTCAGACACAATCAGCACCTTTAATTGATCATTAAACACAGCAGCTGTACCAGTGTCAGGCAAATGACAAAACATTTGACAGAGGCTCTGAAGCAAGCACAGTATTCAGTCATTCACACAGCTCTGCTGTAAAATAGGGCATCTCTTACCTGGGCACCAGGGACACGAGCCTGAATGGATCTTGCAGCAGTTCCTTCACCAAT
>NW_010433042.1:44975-49428 GCF_000710305.1 Buceros rhinoceros silvestris
GAAAGGAACGTGAGGTGGGACCTCAGAGTGAGCTCCAGTAGCTGCAGGTGACAGATTGGACAGCTTACTAGAAGTACAACAGAGAAAACAGCCCAGCCCCAAAGAACACGAAGTGTACCAGATGCCTTAATGTACAGACGTCCTTACCCTTCAAGGGCAAAAACTGCCATTCAATTGCTCTTCAAAAGTGTACCAGATGCCTTAATGTACAGACATCCTTACCCTTAAAGGGCAAAAACTGCCATTCAATTGCTCTTCAGATACCTTGTCCTCCCCCTTCCCTCCCACCTCAATATAGTTACCAAGAACCATGCTACTGCTTCACTCAAAGCTGGCTCCTTGTGTAAATCAACCTGTCAGATTTCAGCAGATTATTTTGCTCTAAGCTAGATCTGCACAGCTTAGCCTAATGGCAGTCACTGAATTTTAGAACAAGCCAATAGCACAGGCCTTTTATCACACGGCTTTAGCTGCTCTGTTACAGACCTACTTTTTTCTGGTTTAAGATGTTAAGAATGAGCTACATAACAAGCTTGAAATACTACTACCTGGACAGCCTGATAACAGGTTTCAAGCCTTGCTCTGATCAGGTGCTACTTTGTCCAGTGGACTCTCAAAGAGCTTCATTTTATAAATTGATCTATTAAAGAATACTGCTTACATTTGCACAGCTGAGTGAAAACACGCTTGGTCTCTACTCTGGCCAAACAACGCTCTAGAGACCCAACACTCAGGTTTTACAGTAAGTAAAATGGTTTGCTGATGTAGCAAGAGGGACATAGCCAAAAGATTATTCAAAACACCAGCAGAAAAGATACGGCCTGGGTGTCATTCAGATCAGAAAACAATTTTCAAAATTATTTGGAAAATATGAACCAAAGTGTTTGATCTAGCTGCGTGTCTTCTTTAAGAACACAAATTGTCTTGGGAGCAAGATCAAAACTCTGCACTGCCATGCAGTGACCAGTGCAAAAAATAAAGTTCCCTAAAATGCCAAGGCATATTTTTCTGTAATTTTACTCTGAAAGGAGACCAACTTTGGAATTCCTACCAGAATACATTTCCTCCCACATGCAGGTCCTGTTTCTAAGCAACATGTAGTCAAACCATATGTAGGAATGAACCAGTCAGTTAAATATTACCATTGAGACTCACCTGCTGTGCCCCAAGACTTGGCATCTGTATCTGAAAGAGACGACATGGACTGGATTCAGTGAAGCACAGGCTATCCAGGATACTGCAGTTAGGAACCTGCAGCTCAGGGCTGACTCAGGGAGGCCACAGAATTAACAGGCTCTCCAGTATAAAGGGACAGACTCTCCAGAAATGTGGGCTTACGGAGACTTTTGCTTCAGCATTTAGGCTGTCAGTCTCTGTCCTCTGGCCACAACCCTGACAAACGTGTTTCATCATCTCTCTCAAACCAAAGCAATCAGTTTTCTCCCCTGTCGGCAGGATATTTTTTTCTGTTGGTTTCCTAGTAAAGTGACATAACACACCCTATCTTCTATGACCTAAAGCCATTATTACTTCAAAATATATCATCCTTTGGCTCAATAGCTCGACACTGCAGTTTGATTAAGAGAGACCTTCAATGAGTGACGTATGGTCCACACACAGTCCGCAAAGCATCACCAAAAGCCTCGCTAACTGACTAGATGCCTCGCTCTACTTGTGGCCCAAGCACTATTCTTCTCGCACACCCGGCCCACTACGGACAAGACGAGGAAGTGGCACAGCACAGAGGCTTTTGTGCTGGCAGACCTTATTTTCCCTTTGGAACCACAGTGTCTTTGGCAGACTGAGCAAGGGTAAAGGCCAAAAGCAAGGCTAACTCACTCATCGCAGAAGGCATAAACAACAGAAAGGAGCCCTGAGAGACAACCTACTTTATCCTCATGATTATCTGTGAAACAGAGCCTTGTTCTGGGTTATGGAAAACTAGCACCATCTTCTGTGCTGGGAAGACATCGAAATTCACGAACAACTGAGCGCACTAAGAAGCGACAATGCTGTGAAAGCGCAGCTTATGCTAATCTCTGTTTTCAGAAGTGCTCTTTTCCATTTGTTAGCAGCTTACTCAAAGACCCAAACCTAGAACTAGCAGGCTTGCACCCACCAGAAGGAGACAACTGGTTCTCTTGAGGTCATGTAGTTGTTGTTGTGACATGGCTGGCGAATCACTGTTTGTTTTCTCTCAATGTTTTGTACAGCTGGAGACAGGAAAAGAGATATTTACCTTGTGTATCTTACAGCATCAAGGCAGCACTCTGCTTCTACCCACCAACAGACTTACGTCTGTCCTGCTTGCTCAGAAAAGCCATCTGCTTTCAATTAAAGAACAAGGACCAAAATATACCTTGCTGAAAAAAGCGCCCATAAAGGTATGCGTATATAGCTACAAGAGGAATGCATTCAGAAAACGATCTGCTCTGCATATGACGTGGTGAATCTCAGTTGCTAGGTTGCTCTCCAGAAGCAAGCAATAATCCTTTCTCGAGATGTACCGCCTTTGGGCTGCAGACCTGTTTCAAGAGGAATCAGGTACAACAAAAGAAGTGCAGTCAAACTAACCCTGAGGCTGTTTGCAAGGAAGGCCATAGCACAGGCCACAAGACAAGACTGCAAGAAAGGGAGACAAATTCAAGGCAAAAAGCAGCTCCCAGGTTCAACAGTCTTGAGCAGCTGGACAGAAGAGACAACTTTACTGGCTTTTTTAGGCCAGATGTTACAGGTGTGATGTCAGCCGTGGCAACACCATGACATTAGCAGTGCTCTCCAGACACAAGAGTGTGGCTGTTGTAGGTAAGAACCTTCAGGTGGAAGGGGTTCCTGTGTCTGAACGCTGACTCTCTCTGTATTGTCTGTTAAACTCAGGATACAGCTTGAGTATTGCCTGCGTGTTCTGGGGATACAATTCAGAGGAACAGACAAGGAGGGAACATCTTTTAAGACACCATGTTAAACTCCAAGAAAAATTGGTAATGTAGACAAGCAAAAGACAATGAGACTGCTAGAAGCAGGTCACAGTATGGATTTGCCCACACAGTTAGCAAAGTAGAGGGAAGTAAACAATTAAGGCAATATCTAGCCTTGCTAATAATCCACCTCACACGTGCACGACGTTAACTTTCATTTTGCATTGCTTATAAAAGGGAAAAAACCCTATCAAGACAGTCTGAAACACAACTGTCTGCCAAACTACTGTATTTTGAATTGTGAAAGAACATTAAAACTAGAACATTTCCAGCAAGTAATAAAAGTGTCCTAAGTGCGAAGGCACGACAGGGAATGCTGCAGCTGATGCCAAACCACTTACTGTTAGCTCACCGAGTATTGTTCAAACATAGTTTGGATGTCGTTAAAGTTAATGCCTCTGGGGAATTGAAATCTCTTTTACTCTCTAGACATTCCGCATTTTACCAATCTCCACAATTAGGTGTTTTACAACATAGCAGGTAGTCTCAAACGAGAAGTGAGGAATTTAATGGCAGGCACCATAAAGAGCACAGGCAGACAAAGGCAAATCCAGGGAACTGAAACAATGTAAAAAAATCAGAAAACAAGAACTCAGTGTTGAAAATAATTAAGAGAAAGATGTTTTTAAAGCCTTTTTCTTAAACATTTAAAAGTCAACATTAACAAAACTACCTCTGCTATTGCAAGCAAAGCCATGAAGCTTTTAATTGAGTTCAAAGGGCAGCAAACAGCAAATTAAATCTGAACCCTTAGAAAAAATATTGTTATTATATGCATGCAAAATGGGGTCTTCAGGGTCCCTAAAGGGACAACGCCAAGTTCTTTCTGGCCAGAAACACAGCTGTGTACTTTGCCAGATAATGGAGTGGTATTTCAGTGCTCTTCTCTGAAGAAATTGCGAAGTTAGACAAGATTTCTGTTCTTCCTTTAGCATAATTATATTTAGTTGATTATTTCTTTTTTTCTATACCAACATTATTCCTGATATCAGAATAGATGCATTAATTAATTTATGCCTTTCTGATGGTTACAAACTGAAGATGGCCAGTTTTGGTTTTAGATTTATTTAATGTGGAAAAGTTAATTGTAAAGGCAATTTTCCCACCAAGAACTACTCTACACTGTTTGAGAATATAAAATCTGTAAACTTTAATGATTTGAAAATGCCCCTTGAAATTAAATATCTGAGGCCAGGGAGCACAAAGACGGTTTAGTGTAAGTAAATGGGTAACTTGATATGATATGCAAAAAAGTATCTTCCCTCCACTCTCTCACCCAATTAAAATACATTTATTTAAGCATCTTACATAAGCTCCTGTCCCAGTGACTATTCCTCCTACAATTAAGTACAACCACAAGTTGCTGCCAGCTTTGCCAGGAACCGTTGAAGACATCAGTGATCCAGAAGGGCATCTTAGGCGATGACATTGCAAAACTGTAGGTAAAGACAGGCAATGAAAGAGAAGAGAGGGAA
>NW_010433042.1:49547-56978 GCF_000710305.1 Buceros rhinoceros silvestris
GAGGTGAGTATCAAGAAGGACTCTTAATTAAACAGAAAAGCACAATGTGCTTTGTAGTTTCAGTTACCTTCTTTGTCAAAAAAAGCACAGCAGGGCACAGTAGAGAATATTTAAAGGGAATCGGAAAAGAATTTCCCCCCATGCACTCTTGAATTTTTTTTTTTTATTTCCCAGGAGCCTTCTGCATGTGAAGAGTTTCATCAGGAGAAAATCGGGACTTGGATCTTTTAATGAATATGATCCTTTAAGAGAAAGAATTTTGAAAGAAAAATTTCTAGGATGTGAACTTAGGACCCATCCACTCCTAGGTAATGCTCCTACTTTTCAACTGTCTGGGAATGTGATTTACTCTCCAAGTTCTGCTGAAAAGCTTTTTCCTTTTTAATCTTTTGAGTACTCACCAATTTTGGGTTGATTTGATATACTCGCAGAAGCTAAGCACTGATGTTCTGAATTGAGATTTGGCAAAGAATGGTTTACTTTGGTATTAAAGGTATACACCATCCAACTCTGGCTGAACTATATGCTGCTATCACATACAAGACAACAGACAGAGATGTGGTTGCTCCCAGTGGTAACCTGTAGTAAAATGTGTGAGTGAATGGCAGCAGCACTGCAGTTACATACTCTTTTTATAGTCATTTAATAACTGTGTTTCACAAGTTCTGTAAAGAACCTATGAGTTTCCTCTGTTGCTTCTTTTCCAAGACAGATTTCTTTGATGTCACACCAAAGTACATGTCCTTAAATCATCTGTAAAAATGCACTGGGTGCAGAGGTAAAAGGAACTGCTGAAAGCATGTAAGCATTGGTTTTACACTGATGTGAAGAAAGAGGTTCTTCCTCTTCATTTCCTATTGGCAATGTGCTGTTGGGCTTTCAAAAAGATGTTCTCAAAGAAAACTTGTCGCTTTATGGGGTAGAAGGAAATGGACTTGAAGAGAGGGGGCACGTGAAAAGGTGTCCTTTGTATTTTCTCATATAAGTGTCTAAAACTTTTTTCCCCATCTTCCAGACCACAAAGGGATGCAATGTCTTTCAGTAAAAGTCAGCTTGAAGAAGACAGTAGTTCTCTACCAACCCGCACCACGAGATGACTACCATCATCCCCACATCACCATCGGCGAGTCAGAGCTGCAGTCAGTCCAGCAGTTCAGCTATCTGGGTAGCATCGTCTCCTCAGATGCCACGATCGACAAAGAGATAGACAACAGAACAGCAAAGGCAAACAGAGCTTTCAGAAAACTCCATGAGAGAGTCTGGTGCAATAAACACCTGGAGAAAAGCACAAAGATCAGTGTCTGCAGAGCCATTGTACTGTCTACTCTTCTATATGGGTCTGAATCATGGGTCATCTACCGCCACCACCTGCGACTCCTCGAACGCTTCCATCAGCGCTGCCTCCAGACAATCCTGAACACCCACTGGACTGACCACGTGACTGATGTCGCTGTCCTTGAACAGGCAGAGGTCACCAGCATTGAGGCCGTGTTGCTGAAAACGCAGCTGCGCTGGGCAGGGCACGTCTCCAGGATGGCGGATCACCGCCTCCCTAAGATTGTGTTCTACGGTGAACTCGCCACCGGCTGCCGCAAGAGAAGAGCCACAAAGAGGAGATATAAGGACTCCCTGAAACAACACCTCAGCCTTGGCCATATTGACCACCATCAGTGGTCCACCCTCGCCTCCAATTGGGAGATTTGGAGACACACCATACATAACGCTGCTGCCTCCTTTGAGAGCACCTTCGTCTGCGAAGCCAGGCCATGATGATGATAATAGAAGATGTGCTTATTGGTGAGATCTTGGCTTTCCTCTTCAAAAACGTACCACTTCTCCAGCATAACACAGTGGGTTAGTTGGGGTAGGGGATCTTTCCCAGGAACTTACTCTTTAAAACAGGTAAATGAACACCAGGGACAGTAGCAGAGAGTGCAGAGCTGAAAAAAAAAAGATAAGAGATCAATCTCTTCATACAGACTTTTCTAGTGCCAAGAGCACATTCTGTCTACCAGAGATGATTGAGCAATACCTACCAAGAGGATGAACTCCAGCAGGCAGAGAGGAATAATGACAACTCTTCTTTTGGATGGGATGGCAGAATTTTAACGAGGGATTCCCGCAAGCCCCATAAGCTCTCTCTGTAGCACTCTTATTTCAGCACCTGACCACTTGTTGAAGGGAAAGGACCATCTGAATGTCCTGAGAATGGTCTACACCCACAGACATTATCTCCTGGTTGTTCTTCCACGGAAGAACACAGCCACTTTGTAAGCCATTCTAGCTGGCCTTGTTTAGCTGGAAACTGTTGCTGCCATAGGAGGCAATGTCAGCTGGAAGCGTACAGCTCTAACATGAAGAGAAAGACTGTTCTTCTGTTTTCTCAGTATAACAGAGAAGTCGAACATCATTGCTCACTCCCTGCCCAGTCTCAATGGGGAAGCAAAGGCTTTACAGTGTTACAGTCACAAGGGGAAGAGATGAATGATAAATTGCAGACATTTGGGACAAACATAGAATTCAAAAATATGACCTACAAGTAGACATGTTGAATGCACACACCTTTTAATGCAAAGTTCACACCTAAGATAGCTAATGTCAGTCATGATCGGTACTATTACATGCTTACAAAAAGGTGATCTCAGAAAAAACCGTTGAAATTCAGAGAACAAATTCTTCATTCACAAATCAAGATGGGAAGTGAAGTCCAGTTCAGTGACCAGGACTTGATGAGTGGGGCCCTACAAAATGGGGAGAACTAACACCTGCATTCAAAAATTGAAACACAAAGAGAAGCCCTGGCTGCTTGGGATATGACAACTTCAAGAGATCAATAACCATGGAAACCTCAGTAAAAGGAATTAATCTTCAAGGAAATTCAGAATAGAGAGGAAGGAGTGATGACTGGAAAACCCTTCAGAGGCAAAAATAGATGTATTCCCCTCTCCAGAGATGCTTGTGGTAGAAACAGTTTTTATTTTAAAACAAAATATGTTCTCACTGGCATCTATGAAAATCTATTTGGTGCAGAGGTTTTGTAATACCTCTTTTATAGAGGTGTCACTTTTATGCATTTAGAAGCTTACAGTCAAACTCACTCTCAAATTGACTAATGCTCTTCAAATGTGATTTTTATTTCTATAACCAGGTACACCATCAGAAACGACAGGTAAAAAATGGTGGGAAAGAGACAAGAGCGTTCTCACACACACAGAGAAAGCTTGCCTGGCCTCTCAAACAGCTGGCTGAGCACGAGATCTCTGCATCAGCGAATTAACATGTCTGAAGGAGCTCGAGAAGAAACAATGCTTTCACCACTGCTAAAATTTAACTTTGTACCTTACCTTTCAGCAGTGAAAATTCGTAACAAGGACAATAAAAGCGGCAACAGAGGAACATTTTTCCCCTTACTCTCTTGGAACTACCTGCTGTTTGTCCAGCACTCGTGTGCACCCAGCTGAGACCAGCAAGTTCGCTTTCCTTTTGTTGTGCTCTGAATCGGATATAAACTCTAAAGCAAAACTCCCGCACTAAACTACTTCTACTCTGCCAGTGAAATCTTTAAGCCTTACAATATTTGTTTAAGATCAACAGATAAGATCCTGTTTGCGAGACATTTGCAGATAGTAGGTGGATTAAGTAAATTGTTCAGAAATGGCTGTCATCAGTCCCTGCTGATCAGTGAGTGTTCCTCTGAACAGCAGCATTTACAGACCATCACTGTTCCGCACCTGGGGAGAAAACCTTACTCTGTACCCCTTACAGCCCCACTACAGCTGCCCCAGCAGACTCCCACTGGTGAAAGCAGACCCCAACTTTCATACTGGTCCTGCTGCTTCACTGACAACACAAGCATGAACTATATCAAAGAAATGACATCAATGACATGCCAGTTGCAGAGAGTCACAGTCCTGTCACTCAGGATTGTAAAAACAAGATAAACTCTGCAGATTCATTACTACCTTCATGTTACCAATAACATAATTCATCTACTACAATACTCTGTAAAGGGCCAGCTTTACTGTCCAGTAGGTGTCCATCTCACAGACATGGTGCAGTGCTTTTCATCATCCTTGACCCTCATACTGAGGGCATGTACTTCATACAGATGTATAGAGGTACCTCTGGAGATGCCAGGAAGGGGTCTCAAAATCCCCATCTCCCGGGTCTTTGTCAGAGAGGCTTGCAATTAATACAACTATATTCAGCAAGCTCTGTATCTTCTGTGTTCCCATCACAGAATCTATTTTCATACAAATCTGAAGTCAACTGGCTATATCCCCATATAGTGGCCTACTCAGCAATCATGTTGAGAAGAAATCGATGTCTTTGAAAACTGTAGAGCTGAGCTACATGTACAGAATATGATTTGTATAAGTAGTAAGTACTTCCTGGTCCATCAATACCTGTACCACTGAATGCAGAATTAGGCTGTTGCTGAAAGGACCTGCATGCTAGGGAGTAGAGAAAGAGTACCTATACCATTTCAATTGTTGTACTTTTATCTCTAATCAGCATCAACGTGCACAAGTGTAAATTACAGGAATCACAACGTGTTTAGCTCGGAGCCTGATTTAATGGGTTGTAAAGTCTGTGCCTTGCTAGAGCAGTTTACTGGAGACAAAAGCTGTGCCAGAGGTAAACTAAAGGAATGTGGTTAACCTGCCCAATTTAATGGCATTGTGCAGATTTATCTCTCATTGCTCTAAAACCTGTAACCCTTGGTACTTCCTTTGAGTTCTCTTTGCCTGTCTTCATTCCTGGAATGTGCCAGACACATGCTGTTAGGAAACTGACAGTGCCAAACTGCTCTCTCATCTTCTCCTACCTGTCCTTCAGCTGGTGCATCCTAAGGACATCATCTCCTACACTGAAAGTTCAGAGTGCAAGCAGTGGCTTCTTCAGTGGGGCAAAAGTTCATACAGAAGAGTACACTGTGACTGCCGTGTTCCTCCTCTTGGACAGAATGCCTTGTTCTGCGCTGGTTTTTTTGAGGGGCATATTTTGGACGCCTGCTAATTACAGAAATCTGTAGATCAGCCATGCACTGCTACATTCACATAGATTAGAAATGGTTTCCATTTTTGCAGAACAGTCCTTTGATTACTTATTAATTTGGGTTCCATGTTCCACTTCCCTGCACTGTCTGTTCTTGCCAATCTAGTCCGTGGGTCACAGGAAGTTATTTCCTTGTAAGCAGAGCTCATTAAGGCAGAGTCTTCATAGTTATTCCCTTTACAGACATCTTCAAGGCCCTAAAAAGAATCTGGGCCTTAGAAGAACAAGAGGTAGCCTGGGCCTTCTCTTGCATCACACGTGATATCAAAGTCCACTAGCAAACAAGCCTCACCAAGACAGCGCATCCTGGCACCGAACACTTGGGCAGGTATAATGAGTAAGAAAATGCAGACCCTGTTTAAAAGTAAGGAACTCCTTACCTGCTTGAAGAGGGCATGCAGAAGAATTTCAGGAGTAGGGTCCACGAAAGAAAAGTCTTTGTGGTTCTGATGGATGCAAGTTATCCTCATTTATTAAGACAAGAGCCATAAGGTTCTTGAGTTTTAAGGATTGCTTTTATCAGTATGCGGCTAAAGCTGGGAGAGCAATCTCAAATATACAGGATGTTGGGTTTAGTTACTATCTTCATTTATGTAATCCATTAAAAAATACCTTCATGGCCTGTTTGCTCAGTGGGATGTGAGCTTACCATTATTCAAGACTGGTTCACAGAACCATAACTGGTAATGTCTGAGACATGCAAAATAGCTACCTAGAGAAAAATATCTATAATGATTTCTTGTTTCACTTCTTACAGTTTTAATATCTCCTTAGTAAGTCTGAATACAGCCCTAATTAACCCTAGTTTCATTTCATTAGTATGCTATAAAAAAAAAGAGCAACAGGTGTCCAGGCAGGTAGGTAGGTAGCCTTTATAGCACACAGTTCACCTTAGGACAAGCCATACCTGGTTTTCTTTCAACACAAAGGAACACACCTGCCCACCCTTTGCCAGATTCCTGAGTGCTGTCAGAACTTTCCTCTGAAGAAGGCTACAAGCGTGTAGCCCTCATTTTCAGTGAAGCTTGTAACCTTCAGTCTTCTCAGTGGTATCCAGCAACAGGGCGTGGAGCAATGGGCACAAACCAGAACACAGGAAGTTCCATCTGACCCTGAGGAAGAAATTCTTTGTGGGTGACAGGGCACTGGAACAGAGTGCCCAGAGGTTGCGTAGTCTCCTCTTCCGGAGATATTCAACACCCTCCTGGATGCGATCCTGCGCAACCTGCTCTAAGCAAACCTGCTTTAGCAGGAGGGTTGGACTAGATGAGCTCCAGAGGTCTCTTCCTACCCCTACCATTCTGTGATTAATTGTTATTTGCATAGCGATTAGTAATTCTGAAGTTGCCATATGGCCTTAGCTGCCCAATCTTTTCCAGATTGACTTCAGTTACATGTAGCAATTTTTTCTTCCTAGTTTGTCAAAGCCTCATTCAACAAAAATTCTTCAACTCACACGGACCCCACTGATTAGTTAGCATCTGAGCAGTTTCCTAAAACATTTCCTGAAAAGGTTACAACCTTCCTTTTGAAACCCAAGAAAATTTGTTTCAGTCAAATATATGAAAGAATGTGAACAACTGGACAAACCTGACATACAAAGAAAAAAGGTAAGTCAGTCAGTCATCTATACTTGTCAGCCAAAGATGTTTGCTTTCCACGTAATTCTGTGAACCACCTGCATTGGAGATCAGCGTTTGCAAGTGGGAACAGGGTGGCTGTCTGACAGGGATAGGCTGTATCTCTGTGCAGTTTTCCAAATGCAACTCTACAGCTGTGTGGCATGAGGTAGGACAGTTTCAACTTTAGAAATTTTGGCAATATGCTTTCTGGTCCCTCCGGATCTTTCCCCATAATTTTTAGCAATTAAAATATTTTCTCTGTGATAAATACCTTAGCTTGAAGCCCAAATAAGATGAAGATTCTCTGAATGATACAACCTTACGTATGTTTCTCCCTAGAGGGTGATCCTCACATCAACTTTCGTCACTACCCTAAAGCAGACCGCAGCTTTTCATACAAAACCAAAAAAAAAAACCAAACCCCAAAACAAAAACCAACCACCACAAAACAACCCCCAACCCAACCCAGCCCAAACCATAATCACTACATTCTTCTTTTTCTCTTTTAAGCAGGCCTAGCACGCTACAGAAACACTCCATTTCTCTCGAGATCTTCCACTGGCTGGTACAGGTCTGTTTATCTACTTGTATGTAAAGAACCTTGAAAGAACACACTTCCCAGGCTTGCAGTATCTCCTCCACCTAGCAAAGACACCATCATCACACAGACTAAAGTGTAAAAAACACAGGAGCAAACACCAACCTCCCACGGTCAACACGAACACAGATCAATACAAGATCACCTGAGCCT
>NW_010433043.1:0-783 GCF_000710305.1 Buceros rhinoceros silvestris
CGCTCGATGTCCATCCCCCGCCCGAAGAGGTTGGTGGCCACCAGGATGCGCCGCTGGAAGTCCTTGAACTGCTGGTACCGCGACAGCCTGGGGACACAGGGACACCGGTGACACCAGTGACACCTTAGTGACACCAGTGACCCCTCAGTGACACCCCTGAACTGCTGGTACCGCGACAGCCTGGGGACACAGGGACACCGGTGACACCAGTGACACCTTAGTGACACCAGTGACCCCTCAGTGACACCCCTGAACTGCTGGTACCGCGACAGCCTGGGGACACAGGGACACCGGTGACACCAGTGACACCTTAGTGACACCAGTGACCCCTCAGTGACACCCCTGAACTGCTGGTACCGCGACAGCCTGGGGACACAGGGACACCGGTGACACCAGTGACACCTTAGTGACACCAGTGACCCCTCAGTGACACCCCTGAACTGCTGGTACCGCGACAGCCTGGGGACACAGGGACACCGGTGACACCAGTGACACCTTAGTGACACCAGTGACCCCTCAGTGACACCCCTGAACTGCTGGTACAGCCACAGCCTGGGGACACGGGGACACCAGTGACACGCCAGTGACTCCCCCGAACTGCTGCTACCGTGACAGCCTGCAGGCACACGAGGATAGCGGTGACACCAGTGACCCATCACGGACCACTAGTGATCTCTCCTCTGTCCCCCGATGTGTCCCCCCCGGTGTCCCCCCCGTACCGCTTCTCCTGGGGCGTGCCGTGGTGGATGGCGATGGCCGGGGTTGTCCCCTGTCCCCCCGGTG
>NW_010433044.1:0-17196 GCF_000710305.1 Buceros rhinoceros silvestris
GAGTCGGGGGCACTCTGGCAGCGCTCGCCGAGAGCCCCGTCGCCGGGGGCGGTGGTTTCTGCCTGACAGAATTACAGGAAGATGCGTTGTTTGTGCTGAGCCTGTAACTTCCTAGTTTGTTACACGCTTCTGCGGTCGCGGGGAGGCAGACGTCCCGGTTAAGCGAAACGCCCGGTCTGCAGCGGCGGTGAGTGAAAACTTGGGATTTTTTTTTAGCATAGGTCCCTCTTTTCATTTCTGTTAATATAGACCATGGGAATGTGAGAAGTTCTTTCCCGGAGTGGTACTCGAGTGGTACCCAGCGGTGGTGCGTGCTTCCATTCACATCTCTACAGATGTTCATCCCAGACTTGAGGCGTGCTTCCGTGCCTCTCCGAGGCAAGCAAGTCCTTTCCGTTTATTTCTTTAAAGTTCATGAGACAGTAAGAATTGAAACTTCCTATTTAGCTGATTTCTATATTTTGGGGAAGAATATGAGACAGATGCTGGGCAGTGTTTTGCTGTGGGAAGAATATGAGACAGATGCTGGGCAGTGTTTTGCTCTGTGTGTGCAATGGTAGGAGTTAGGTCTCCGAATGTTTGAAATACATGCAGTCATCAAAGACAATAAAAGCTCTTCCTTAACTGTTGTCAGCTTAAATTGTTTGTATTCATTCAGATTTTCTCAGTGGCATATCAGATCTAAATGTACTGGCCCAGTACAGCTTCTATGCTTGCACAGTTTCTGCCTCCTGGGAGAAATATTTTTTAGTTAAATTTATGTACATATCTGCCATGAGTATCACCCACATGTATTCATGCTTAAATTGGGGAAGTTGTGCTGAACTTCTCATGTATAGTAAGACTGCGCAGCTATTGTCTTTTGAAGATTGTTGAAATCCAACTTCTAGTCTCTCTCCATGTGAATTAAGTCACTGGGCAAGAGAATGTTTTCATGCTTGAAGAAATAATGGAATGGTCAGTTTAGATTTTTCTGCTAGAGGCTCATCAGTAACAAAACAGGGATAAATAAGTAACAAAAGGGGCAAAAAATGGGAAGAAAAGCTTTTTATTGTAGAGGTTGCGTATCGAACAGTAAAGATCTTGCTTTTTCTATAATATGTGTGTATTCTGGTAACTTTTTGCATTGTTTGGATCTTGTATGGAACATTTGCAATTAAAAAACGCTAAATTGGGAGATCTCAAAAGCGTAGCTGTTTTTAGTAGATCCCATGGAGCCTGGTTTCACAGTACTGTGCCATCTTTCTGCTAGCAGTTTTGACGAAGATATAAAAATGTTGTTAGTAAGGTCTATAGTATAGGGAGTAAACAAAATAAAAATAGGGTGTATAAGCTTTATGAGATGATCTGAATTAGCGGGGTGATATGGCTATTGTCTTATGCAGGTCCTCACCAGGAAAAATATATTTGGGATCAAAGAATACAAAGGATGTTCAACAGGTCAAAAAATTCTTGGTGAAGTAGTAAAGACTGTTTTAGATAACTGTCCTGCTGGAGAAAAAAAAGGCTAACATTCCGCTTAGATATACAGGAATATCAGGTAAGTGGAAGTGCTCTTATGTTACTATAACAAGGTACATGAGCTGTCCAGTTTCCAGCAGAGGAAGGAGGTAATGAGTAGCTGAAGGTTAGGTCTGCAGAGGCTTTGCAGTCGTGTTATACGTTCACTGCATTAATGCAATGGAGACTGTAGCTCACTTCTGTAACTCCAGCTCTGACTATTCAGATACGGTGTTCTCACTTCAGGAAGGGTGTGAAATACTGAAGAACTGTCAAAAGAGAGTATAAAAAAATAGCCAAAGGAAATGGAAAACAAACCTTTTAAAGAGGACTTAACATATAATCTTCACACATATGTAAGATTGAGATGAATATGGAAAAGGGTGTTTGATGGTGGAAGTGTAGACAAGCTTCTTAATCACTGTGAAGAAGATATGAGATGAAGTGGTGTGTATTCTAAATTAACTCTTAAAACCAAGAGTAAGTGATGCAGTAGGAGTATTAGCACAACTATTAGCTGAATCTGATATGAGTCTAAGTTTATAATGTTTTCTAGAATATATGGTTAAATCTTTTTTCAGAATGGTGTGTTATGGATACAGGTAAGCTGCGAGGTCACGGTCATCTTTTCTGAGTGGTAAGAAATAGGAAAGTGAGGGTTTGCACTCACTTTGTTGTCTGTCTTTCTTGCATATGTGGGAGTCCAGGATTACCTCCCTTGTTCTCCCTTGCATTCTTGTCACACTTGCAGCATGCAGTAGGATAGGCTTATAATTATGTCCTGTGTTCTGGGGCTGATGCCCGGAACAGTCCAGGAAAGTTATAGTTGACTGTCTTGTGAAACACAGTTTGCTAACTTTAATGAAAAGGACATATGTTTTACTCTGGAACATCTGAAAGTAGTTTTAGTTTAAGAGGCAAGGCTGGACTAGATGAGCTACTGCTCTGAAGTAGTACAGAAAATCCTCCTTCTGATTTTCTGACAGGTGTGTATTCTCTACCAACTTAAGGTTAAAACCACCCAAATCTGGCAACTGTAAGAGATTTGGATGTGGCCACCCTCTCTCGGTGAGTTCTATGTTTCTTTAGAGCTTAGTGCATGGCTCCTTCTGTCCTGACCATCCATTTTTTCTCACTAGTTGTTTACTATAGCAGAGGCATCTTGTTCTCCCCCTTTGTTTGAGTGACTGTGCTCAGGGAAGGGGCACAAAGGTAACCATCCTACCTAATAATGTCTTACTGAAAACATCTGACACAAAATTATGTCTCAAATGAGATTCGTGTGGCCAAAATAGACTTTGTAGTCCTGCAGGCACAGAGCCTGAGAAGAAGGGTCCAAGACCAGACCTGTCCATGAAGCCTGTTTAAGCTCCAGCTTGACAGTTTTTTCTGTCACAAGAAACAGAAGGAATGTCAGTGCTGCTCTGAGAGCTGCATTTTACGCCTTATGGTATCTTTAGAGTCTAGATACAGATAATTATTTTTCTGTGTTAGTATCAAGCTGCATTTAAGTAAACAATGTATTTAAATTCCAGTGTACAGCATTTTCTATTAAAATGTATTAATATTCAGTATGCCATTAAATACGGTTCTGTAAAGAAGAAAGGGTTTATCAAAACATGTTTTTGCATCTGTAACTCTAGGGTGTACTAAACAAAATAGCCGTTATCAGCAGTTATTAACTGAACTGGCTTTTCATGGTCACCATGTCCTTCATGATTTTAGAAGAAAAGTATCTTATCCTTTTGTGCCTTTTTTTTTTTTTTTTTTTTAGAGACTGAAAGAGGAAAACGGCTTTCCTGCTTTTTCAGTTTGTGGATGATTTGCAGCTTTTAAGCTAACAAGTCATTGAACTTGATGAACACAGCCTTTGGCTTTTTGGTTGTGTTTTGGTTTGTTTTGGTTTTGGTTTTTTTTTTGTCTGCTGTGGCATTTGTAAAAACAATTTTCTGCAGTCAAAACTTCGCATAGCATTTTAAGGGGCTCTGCTCCACATAGCTTACAAACACATCTGAAGGAGCATAGCGTTTTCTGTTTCCTCAATAAATATGCTTGAATTTAAGGGTTTTTTTGGTAGATAAAGGTAGCATTATGTTTTAAAGCGGGCTGTCATAATTTCAAATAGATTTATTTTTAAAAAGAAAATGCGCCCAAGTCCTGGGCCTGTAGAGATGGGATGGTGTGTTAAGATTCTAAGTCTTACTCATCCTGGTCTGAGGTTCCGATGACTTTTTTTTTTTTTCTCCCCCCCCCCTCAGTTAAGGTTTTTTTTTTTTCCCCCCCCCCCCTCAGTTAAGGGCTGTGGGTTATGAAACCACTGTGCTCAGGATCTTTCACTACAGAGTCTGTCATGTTTCCTGTGGATGAGCTTGCCAGTGACTGATCTTTAGGGATTAGAGAATTGGGAAAAGCTATTAGCTGTCACACCCATTTACTGATTGCTCTTGCATGTTTACATGCCGCCGTTCTCTTCTCTGACCTGTGCAGAGAAACCTCCGTTTTCCTCTTCTGAGGCTCACTGGTACTTGCCCTTGATGTAATCCTGACCGGTCCTAAAAGCTGATATTCTACACCCTGTTATCAGAGAAGGAGACTGATGTTGGTATTTAGATTGTTTGCCTGAAATGTCCTCTTTCCCCCTGGGATTTATGTAAACGCTGATGGAATTGAATCTTGGGATTCTGAAAACTGATGATTATGGCTTTTCCAGTTGCATCTGTACGTAACATTGCAGTTGGGTGGCCCAGTTGGGCTGAGCGCAGGCTCAGGCTCCTGCCATTCAGAATTGGCTGATCTTGTATATGCCAAGGTCTGTCTCTCCATATGGTGGCTGGTGTGGCAGAGCTGTAGCAATTGCTGCTGAAGACTAGATAAAAGACAGCGATAGCTATTCAGCTTCTTTCCTCTTGTGCAGTTATTAAAACTGAGTATTGGGTTTGGTAGGAGAGGATGTCCTGTCAGGTTCCAGCAAAGATGTTAGAAATTCTTGAAGATGGGTGGGCTTGTGTTTTATACAGGCTAAAAGCATACCACGATGTTCTTTGTTCGTGGTGTAACAGCCACGCTGCATGCAAAAGTGCATGTTTGTGTAGTTAAAAACAGTCTTAGAATTGGATCTGAATGGAAAAAGCTTTCTTGTCCTGAAAGGGGGAAGAACGGTGATTGAAAAATAATCCTAAATAGAGCATAAGGAAAAGTTACTTTGGGTAATTTCCCCCCTGACTTGTTTAAGTTTTTAAACCATAGCTCTTCCAAACAACATAAATTTCAAAACGAAAATTGAAAACCAGATGTTTTGGCGTGGAGAAATCCTTGTTTCATGAACTACATTACACGATTTTTTACTCATTTAATGAGACCTTCATTGAGATTGCCCCTTCCTACAAGAAAACTGGCTTTGGTGAATCAATTTTTAAAATCATTTTAGAAGACAGCTCTGTGCATGCTGTTTGTTTATCTGGATTCAGCTTTTATGGGTATCTTTAAGTGAAGTACTTCTGAATTTATGGATGTGACTTTCACTCAGGAAGGTTCTTTCATCACTTTTATGTGTATGATCTCTTAAGCAAACACCGGAAGTGCTGTTTAGTCACGTATCTCTAGCGATAGCCGCTAAGACATGAGCAGGGTTGTAACCTGCTGAGTCAGCCTTGCTGTCTGGCATGTAATACCTAGCAGCTGGCATTCCAAATAATCAGCTACTATTTAGTACTGGAGAAAGTAGAAGGAGGGGCAACATAGCGTCAGGATTGACCCAAATTAAGAGTTCACAGCTGGGAAGAAACATCAGAGAGGCCTCTCCTCAGTCCTCTCCTCTATTTCACCAACTCAGATCCTGTCAGACAGTGTAGCAAGTTGCTTACGTTAGCTAGCATAGCACAAAAACATTTTTTGCTTAGTTTTCTGCTATTTTAACAAGTGGAAGTGACTTAGGAGCTCTCACAGAGTGTGGATGGGAACTTTGGCTCTTTAAGCTTTCCGGAGAGCATGTGGAACTAGAATTTTTCAAAAGTCTATAACTTGGCATCATAGACAAATTTGCCCTGCCTGATCTTTCAGTGCTGTGCTCCACTGTGGTGGATTATGTGGTGGTATGTGGTATTTTTGGCACAAGCGTAATTAAAAAATGTTTTTATGATTTCCCAGTATTTTTGATTTACAATTCCGTGCTAAAAAAGTGTGGGAGTGCTGGAGCTAGTCACAGGAATATGAAAAAAATCTTTATAATTGATAAAGGTATTAAAGAGAACAGGCCCCAGTACTGAGCCCTGGGGAACACCACTGGTGACTGGCCACCACTTGGACTGACTCCATTCCCCACCACTTCTTGGGCCTGGCCATCCAGCCCATTTTTGAACCAGTGAAGCGTACACCCATCCAAGCCATGAACAGCCAGTTTCCTCAGAAGAATGCTGTGGGAAATGGTGTCAGAGGCTTTACTGAGTCTAGGTAGACGACATCCACAGCTTTTTTCTCATCCACTAGGCAGAGTTCCTTGTCACAGAATATCAGGTTAGTCAGTTATTAAACATTTCCCACTATCTTGGTGAAGCTTCTGGTAAGCACTGGAACAGGCTGCCCAGGAAAGTGGCTGAGTCACCATCCCTGGAGGTGTTTAAAAGATGTGTAGGTGTGGTGCTGAGGAATGTGGTTTAGTGGTGGACTCAATAGTAGTAGGTTAATGGTTGGGCTTGATGTTTTTGAAGGCCCCCTTGTTTGAACCGGTGAAGCGTACCCCCACCAAAGCCATGAACAGCCAGTTTCCTCAGAAGAATGCTGTGGGAAATGGTGTCAGAGGCTTTACTGAGTCTAGGTAGACGACATCCACAGCTTTTTTCTCATCCACTAGGCAGAGTTCCTTGTCACAGAATATCAGGTTAGTCAGTTATTAAACATTTCCCACTATCTTGGTGAAGCTTCTGGTAAGCACTGGAACAGGCTGCCCAGGAAAGTGGCTGAGTCACCATCCCTGGAGGTGTTTAAAAGATGTGTAGGTGTGGTGCTGAGGAATGTGGTTTAGTGGTGGACTCAATAGTAGTAGGTTAATGGTTGGGCTTGATGTTTTTGAAGGCCTTTTTCAACCTAAATGATTCTATGATTGTGTAAACTTAATAGGCATTTTTCTTCTTTCTTTTTCTTTGTTTTTCTATAGCAGATAGATCTTCATCTCCCTGCTACAGTTTTTGGGCCCTTTGAAATGTTCTGTGCTTTAACCAAGTCTCTGGTTTCTCTCATACTTTCTTTTCAATTTTCTTACAAACTCAGCAAAGTTCTGTAAAATAATATGATTTCCAGAGGAAGGGTAGCTGCTCCCAGATAAAGTCAGTGTCCGTGTCGACTCATGGTTGCCTTTTTTTTTCCCCCCTACTGGAATTTCTGTTGAAATGGGCTGTTTATTTTATTAAAAACATTTTGTAAATTGATTCTCTCCTATGCTGGAAGGGACTTTGCGTCCTGTCTGGGGAGAACCATGATCTTCATTTTGTTCTTGGTATTAGCTGATTTTTTTTTTTTTTGTAGTCGACACGGTAGCAAATCCACTTAGTACTTTTCACTAGGAGTAGTGTAACCAGGTTCAGTATTGACAGCTGCATGGTGGTGATAATTGCTTTTTTCTCTTTTTGCTCAATTATTTTATAGCTGCATATATTTGAAATGATGCTGCTGCCTATATGATCTGGAAGCAGTTGTTTCTTGACATACTGTTAACTAATCTTACTGCAGCTTTTACTGGGTTTTGTTACTGTGTAGTTGAATCTAAGAAAGAAGTCAATCACTAGGGCAAATTCTTTAATAAGTCGTGGCTATAATACAGAAACCTTGTGTTCTGTGATTGATGCAGACAAGTGGAAAGCTGGTGTTCTGAACTATTGATTTTTTACAATACAGAATACAAAGTGAGCTTATATTACATGCTGCTGGCAGTTAAGTCTACAGAGAAGAAAGAATAGAGCTTTATTATTAAAGAGCCTTAAGCTCTTTCTGTAAACAATTATATGTATGCTCATCCTTGCATACCACACAGAGGAGATGGTATTCTCCTGAATGAGTATATCCTTGAAAATTAAAGCCATATTCATAGAGCTGTTGAAAACCATTTTATTTGACTAATAAAATTTACTTCTTAGAGTTTTAAAAAGTATGCTTATGCCAATACAGCATCTGTAACTCATTACTGCTTACCATTCCTCCTGTCAGATAGCAATATATAGCTGTATAGCAATCATTGGTGTGTGTTCCTATGAAGTTGGCAAAGCCTTTTTTAGAGTCGTCAGTATGATTTTTCTTTTTGAACGAAATGTTTTTTTCCTTGTAGCCATGACTTTGGGACCAACATTTTTGCTTTGGTATCTTTCTTAAATTTAAAAAATATACTAAGGATAAACACATGCTTTAGTGCTTACAAAATATATTCTTAGCTTTAACAGAGTGGAACATCTAGTATCTCATCAGTGCTGTTATGGACTAGATTAATTCTAAAATTTAAAAATAACTATCTAAATATTTTTAAATCCACATCTGTTTTTAATTCTGCAGCTACTGGTGCAGAATACTTGGGAAAATTGCGTAAAAGTTCTTTGGTTCTATTGCCTTTGATAGTGCAACTTGTCTTCGCTGCTTTGAAAACAAGAACTTGCACCCTTGGTAATTCAAGTAGTAAAATTATCTTACTGTAATAGTTTAGTTTCTTATTGGTGCGCATCTTGCTACAGCGGTATTTGAGGACCCTGACACTGGGCAAACTCCTCCCTCATTTGTTTTTTTATCCCATGTGTTCTTTTCATTTTTTTCCTGCTCTTTTGTGCTGACATAGCCTCGAAGTTTATAAAATGCTTTCTGAGGCAGACTGAAAAAGATGTTTAAGATGAGTTCTGTCAGAAACTGAGCACAAAGTGGTTTATTTTTTTTACTAAGGCTTTCTCATTTAGATACTATAAAACTTGATTTTGTAGCAAAACCAAGAAGTTTTTGTGGAAGGGACCATAATGTAGGGCAGAACCCATTCTGCCTATATCCCCTTATAGATCTCTGCCGCAAACAGTGACCTGGTGAACACCTGGTTCCTAGCATCGTCCGAACCTGTGGGAGGACCTTGTCTGGTGTGAAAGCTGCTGGTGTACCTGTTCTTGGGAGATAGCATTTGTCTCCCACCTGGAGTCCTCCTGAGATACAGGTTTGCATGAAGAGCGGAAATTCCAGCAGCTTCTCAGATAGTTCTGAACACCTAGTGTGGAACAGGGACCCTAACTCCCTGCAGCAATAGTAATATCCAGCATTTGCATACAAACCTAGTAGGTACAGATACATGGCCGGTAGGTAGGAATATTGCATCCTAGGCCCTCACCTCCTGAAGGGCATCTGAAACATATTTTCTACAGGTGGATCTTCTGCTTACTAGCCAAAGGAGTAGTCTGCCCTCCGTGTTGGGAGTTGGTCCACTTTACAGACGCGGGTTGTTACGGACAAGCTGACAAAGAGTGAACTGGGTAAGCTGACAGTGAGGTGGATTGAAAAGTGGCTGAGCAAATGGGTCCAGAGATCATTCCTTCTCCTGCAACAGCCGTCCTTTTGAAAATCTTTCACTCTGCCAAGTGAATCTGCTCCAAAGATGTCTAGGTAGGCTGGGTGTAGATGTATTTCTTACCAATTAAGTGGATGTGGATATATTTCTTGACAATTCTTTACGTAGTCCTTGGAAGGTAAATTACTTATGTGGATTTGATTCCCTTTAGAAGGATTTCAGGTGCACTTACCTCTCTCTTCTTTGTAGGAAATGTATACATTTATCTTAGAAAACTGCATCAAATTTCTCCCATCATGCAGGAAACTGACAGTTACCTTGAGTGCAAGTAAGAAGTGCTGAATAGCTTTATTAACTCCTACACAAATGCTTACAAAGTGTTACAGGGACATCTTTACTTGAAGTAAATTGTTTTTATTTTTTTTTTATGGCAGCGTTACCTACCCGTAGTTACTGAAAAGGAAATGTTCAAGTGTTTGATCTGGATGTTTGTCTTGTTCTGCAGCTCTATAGCAGGTATGTTTCTGGATTATTACCACCTGTCTTGCCATAAGGAAGTTTTCCAAAAGGTGACCTTCTCTGAATTAAATTTCAAAGAGTTCTGGAAATGAAAAAAATGTGTTTTAAAAATAGAATTTAGTAGGTGATAGACTAAGTTGTGTACAGTGTAGAGAGAAAAATAAATTTATTGCACTCTTGATGTCCTCTTGTTGAATATTAATTGTGATCACGATATCCTGGATTTGTTTTCTTTTGTATTTAAAGTATTAAAAAAGCACTTTCAAACTTACTTTGTTAACTATTTTTCTGTGGCACAGGATGTAGAAGGAGAATCTGTATCTGGAAGTCAGATCACAGTTCAATTCTTGTTGAGTTGTAAAGGCTGGTAATTTTGGAGATCTGCTGATGGAACAAACCAGCGTTTATGTAATACATAAAGACTTAAAATGCAGTTAATGTTTACTGGTTTTGCTGTCAAATATTACTTATTCAGAGGTTCATGCAATGGCTACTAATGTACTCCTTCCAAATTTTAAGTCACCTAGTAATGTGTGACTGTTGTTTTTTTTTTTTTTTAATTATTTTTAATGTGGTAGTTCCAGTCAGTTTAAGCTCTCAGAGGTAACTGCTGAAGTTGAATGAGCAGGTAATTCCACACTCTGTCCACCTCTTATCTCCTTCTCCTTCCACTGGAGTGCCTGTTTGTGTGGCTAGTGGTGAAGCAGTGAGGAATTTGATCGCGAGGACCATACTATTTTTTGCCAAGCTTTTATATTTTGTTGCTATCCGTTTCCTTTTGGTTCGCTATGCAGGTACTTCTTGTGGCACGCAAAGGGGGTAACAGCAGTGAATGAGTGGTTAAGAATTGAAAGTGCTTCTTGTGACAACAGTGTCACTTTAAAGTTACTAAGTTGAATAGTGAAGAAGAAGAATCACAGGGACATTTTGAAATTATGACTTTGTGACCATAAGTGCAGGTTCATGTGCAATTTATCACATATAGCTTAACACACAACAGTATTTTATTGCGTAATGGTATTTGTGTCTTAAACTGTTTGGGGATTACATTGAAGAGGGGTGCATATGTTTGTAGAAGCTTGAACAACAAATTAAACAGGGCAGGTAATTGCTTACAAAATGACATACTGTAAAATTTGTGCAGTAGAGTGTAAAATAGTCAGTCACAGATTTAAAAGGCAAGAAACTCTCCATTTCCAGTTGAGGGGGGATTGAAATTTCTTCGTTATTTCTGGGAAGGAATAGAAACATCATTCTTATATAATGCCTATGGTAATATACTAATTAATGTGAATTGAGTTTCCAGCCAGCAATATCTGATTCAAATGACTAACAGCATTTTATTTGAACTACATATGAAAAAAATCAATTGAGTTGAAATTTCTTCGTTATTTCTGGGAAGGAATAGAAACATCATTCTTATATAATGCCTATGGTAATATACTAATTAATGTGAATTGAGTTTCCAGCCAGCAATATCTGATTCAAATGACTAACAGCATTTTATTTGAACTACATATGAAAAAAATCTAATTAAATGACCAGTAGATAACAAAATAAGTTATCAGTTTTCCACTGGTATTTTAAAAGTAATTAGGTTATATCTTTGTTTTTGTTTTTAGATGAAAACTCTATCAGAGATGCTGACATTTTTCCTTCATCTCCTGAAATTGAAAGGGGATCCACCCTGAGACTATTTTGTTTTCTTGGAAAACGCTACGCACCTCACAGAAATGCAAGCCACATCATCTGGAAATTGAATCATGAATTGATTGCTCGGGAAAACTATAACATTGTGAATGAGACTGTATCTAGCGTAACCATCCGTAATTTCACTCACAGCAAAGCTCGTTTGAAGTGTTTTACTAAGTACTTGGGCGAGGAACAACTTTTGGTTCACACTGAAGTTAAATCTGGCTGTAAGTAGAAATTTATACAAATTAATTTCAACATTTTTAAATAACTTTCTGTAAAAAATTTCAAACAACTACTTTTTTTTTTTCTTTTTTTAGCTTGTGGCATTGTAAGACACCTGTATTCAAGTTTCTCCTTTTTTTTCTGAAATAAAGCATGAAATTTCAGGCATTCCTTATTGATACTGGTCCATAATACCTCTGACCCTGACTTTTGGCCAGCTGAAGTGAGTGAAGGTTTTCTGTTGAGTTCAGAGGGTACTGGGTCTGTCCCTGTGGTTATGTCTTTTGTCTAGCCTAGCCAATTTTAGCTTTCCCCAGGGAGGATTTCCTCTGTAATCCTCTGTTTGAAAGAAATTATAATTACAGTCTCTTTTGGAGAAGGTTGCAGGATAAATATGCACACAAAAGGTTATTGAACAGATGAAGTCCAGATTATACTAATGTGTGCTTGGGGGTCCCATTCTACTGAGGAATCAATAAATGCAGAAAAATACATCTGTGGAATGAAATCCAGCAGAAGGTATTGCCTGTCCAAAGTTTAGTGTGTGATAAGCTTGTCAATAAAAGAAAGATCTTTTCAGCATTGTAGTAACTGGGACAGCAAAGTACTGTTTTGGAGAGAGGGCTTTTTCAACCAGTTAATTTCACTGGGCGCTGTTCTCCTCCTTTCCGCTCACATTTTTTCTGTCTAGTGAAGAAGTCTGGCTTTAACAAAGAACTCTTTGAGGGTGTTACATTTTTATGGACAACTGTAGAGATTGCAGGGGGTTGTTCCTTTGCACGATCTTGCTCATAAGATAAAGAGTCCAGAATTAGTGATCTCTTCAAGGTCATATAGATAGGTTTTGTAGGAAGTTGTTGCCTAGGGGAAGAAAGAATAGTTGTGATTTTTGGTTTTATAAGGACTTTTGAGGGCAGTAAGAAATTATAATATGAAGTGCTATGCAAGACTCTTAGTTAAATTTGCCATAATCTGCTTTTTCACTAATAAAAAGAGTTGTACATTAAAACTAAAGTTCCCAATTTTTACTGGACTCTTTTAAAACATTTTTCATTGTAGTTCCCCCAGACACGCCAGGAAATATTTCCTGCATTTATTATGTTGATGATAAACTCACCTGCACCTGGACTTCAGGAAGAGAAACAGGTCTCAGCACAAACTATACTCTTTACCGAAAAATGTAAGTATATAGGATGTATTTGGAACTGGGTTGCTGGGGTGGGACCACCAGCTCCCTTTAAAAAAACCACATGGAAACGTCTTGGAGTTCAGTATCGTGTCATTTCCTCGGTAAATTCAATTAATATGGGCTTGGTGATTGTTGAAAAAGTTTCAATCTGATACCTTTTTAGTATGCTGTATGTAGGAAACGAACGTTCTCGGCTCAGTATTCAGTAGACAAGTGTTTACATCAGAATTGGCATTCACTTGTTTCCTTGAAGTAACAGTGCTAGTTAGATCAAAGGCCGAGTGAACCTATGTACAAATGGAGGATGGAGGCTCTTTTTCAGAGTGCACCCAGAAACTTTCTGTGTAACTAGCTATCTTGCTTTGGGTAGGTAAAAAAAATTATTTCCTCCTCTACTTTAAACAATTCCAAGTTGAAACTGCTGAAGCCCCTGTTACTCTGCTTGACACCAGCAGGATTTAATCCAGGGACCTTTGGGGTCGAAAGGTTTCAGTGAAAGAATCCAGAGTTAGTTGTCCTTTTTGGATTGCTCGTGTCTGAGGATTTGTATTTACAAATCATGTAGCGCCATGCTTTCTAGTGATTTTGTGACTCTCTTATAGGAGCTTAAATACTTGAATTTTGAAATTTGTTTAGGAGCTGAATTTTTCAGTTCCTGTGAAAATGGTGAAATCAGTGTTGTTCAAAGGGAGATCTCAGATACAATTTTGAGGGTGATGGCACAGATTTTTTTCCAAATATACTTGTCAATCTGTTCTTCATAACAGTGCTGCTTGTAGTGCTCTTTTTCTGCCTAATCAAGACTCTGTGTAATATGATTTCGTGAAGAGTTTCTGAAATGTCTAAAATCATTCTTGAGAACTGGATGGAATTCAGACTCCGAAGGAAACATTTTCTTATATAAATCATGCTAGCATATGGTACCTTTTCGATTTAAGTGTTAGGGCAGGAAAACTTCTTTAGTTTTATCTCCATTTTAGGCTTGAAATTTTAGGCTTCCACCTTCATTAGGTGTAACTTTCATACTCCTTCTAGTGTTTCTACGTTTTATAACTTAGCATGTGAAACCACAGATAAGAACAGCTACTGAAAGTTTCAGTAATGTTCCTTCCTCTACCAGCACAAATTCTTCTTTAACCTCACAGTGAATTGCAATGCAAAACTATTTCCAGTAAAAACTAACCACTGATTTAAAGCCAGGTAACTGCCCAGCTGAGTTTGCTGTGTGACTACAAAAGCACTGGTACAAGGTGGCAGAGGGCTGTGGATGGAAACAAACAGCTGTGCATGTTAGGGAAGGTAGGACTGCTTCCTTTCGCAGCAGCGCAGGCTTAATGCTAGCTTTAAAATATTAATGAAATACCAGTCTCAAACTGGTTTTTTTGAGTTACACAAGTTACCTGTTTACCGCATAGTGTGAAATATGAACACAGGCCCCATATATGAGTTTTTATTAGTTGAAGAATTTCTCTGTGGGTTGGTAAAATGAAACAGATTTTACTCGTTTTGCATCCCACGCTACTGTACGTGCTGTGAAGACAGTGTACTTTCAGGGTGTTCTTTCAAGAAAACCAGTCAGATTTCTGTTACCTCGTAATAGCTTGGCAGTGGTACAGTTCGGCCTTTCCTTTTTCTGTGTTTAAAAGATGGATAAAAGCTTGTTATCACACAGTTCCACGTGGCAGGTGTTACTAGCTGTATCTATCTATCTATATGTCCTAGTTTAAGATAAAGAGTGCTGGTTTGTTTTGATTGCCGTATGAAACAAACCAATTAGAGAAAAGCAGGGCACGTCACGATGTGACCACTGCTGTTGCTCGAGGGATCGTGACGGCACAGAATACGAGGCCAACGGCCTGCTGCTGCTTCAAGGGCACGTGAGCTGCAGAGCAGGCCCAAGCAGAAGGAACACTTCACCAGAAGAATGGCTGCTCCAGTCTCTAGTGAACCGTGCTGCGGCCCGAGGACCAGCTTCTGTGATGAAGGTACCGTAATCTGGATGGACCCAACCAGACTGATAGAGGACCACACGTAGGCATGAGAGGGGCCCTGCCTCTAGCCAGGTGGAGGAAAGGGATAATCGAGTGTGTTGGACGGTGTGGATTTGATGGCCTGGCACTTTAGAACCACAAGGGTAGAAAGCCCTGGTAGATACAGGTGCCCAGTGTACCTTATTACCGTCGAATCATAAGGGAACTGAATCTGTCACCTTCTCCAGTGCGACAGGAAGCTCACAAGAGCTGACATTATTGGTAGCTGAGGTGAGCCTGCCTGGTCATAACTGGGAGAAACACCCGATTGTGACTGGTCCAGAGGCTCCATGCATTTTAGGTGTAGACTTCCTCCAGGAGGGGTATTTTAAGGATCTGAAAGGCTATAAATGGGCCTTTGGGGTAGCAGCTGTGGGATTCATTGGTATTGGCCAGCTGTCTCTCTCACCCAAACTTTCGGATGACCCTTTCATTGTGGACCTACTAAAGGTGGAGGATCAAAAGGTGCCTGCTGCGTCCATCACCGTTCATTGCTGGCGATACCGTGCTAACCGAGACCCTCTGCATCCCACAGAGAAGATGATTTGGAAGTTAGAAAGCCTGGATGTCATCAGCAAGGCTTGCTCACCCTCCAGCAGTCTGGCCTGTGCGAAAGCCTAATGCGGGCTGTCGTGGCCTAAATGAAGTGACACCACCGATGAGTGCTGCTGTTCCCGGTGTGTTGGAGCTTCAGTACCAACTGGAGTCCCAGGCAGCAAAGTGGTATGCCACGATAGATGTTGCTAACGCTTTCTTTTCCGTTCCCATAGCACCTGAGTGCAGGGCACAGTTTGCCTTCACCTGGAGGGGTGTCCAGTACACCTGGACCCGACTGCCCCAGGGGTGGAAGCACAGCCCAACCATCTGGCATGGGCTGATCCACGCTGCGCTGGAGAAGGGCGGAGCCCCTGAGCATCTTCAGTACATCGACGATATCATTGTATGGGGTGATACAGCAGAGGAGGTTTTTGAGAAAGGTGGTAAAATAATTGACATTTTGGTAGAAGCCTTTTTTGCCATTAAGAGAAGTAAGGTTAAGGGACCTGCCCAAGATATCCAGTTCTAGAGAGTTGAATGGCAAGATGGATGCTGCCATATCCCTACGGATGTGGTCAGGAAGATCACAGCCATGTCTCCACCTACTAACAAGAAAGAGATTCAGGCGTTCTTAGGAGTTGTAGACTTCTGGAGGATGCACATTCCTGGGTATAGCCAGATTGTGAAACCTCTTTATGATGTAACCCAGAAGAAAAATGATTTTGCATGGGGCTGTGATCAACAGCAGGCCTTTGAATTAATAAAAAGAGAGATAACGAATGCCATGGCCCTGGGATTTTGTGAACAAGACCAGAAATTAAAAACATTCTCTATACTGCTACTGGCGACTGTGGTCCCACCTGGGGCCTGTGGCAGAAGGCACCAGGAGAAACTCATGGTTGTCCCCTAGGATTTTGAAGTTGGGGATATAGGGGCTCAGAAGCCCATTATACTCCTACGGAGCAGGAGATACTGGCTGCCTATGAGGGAGTCAGAGCTGCCTCAGAAGTAATTGGCACCAAGGCACAGCTCCTCCTAGTTCCCCGACTGCCAGTCCTAGGTTGGATGTTCAAAGGGAAGATAGCCTCTACCTGCCATATCGCTGATGCTATCTGGAGTAAGTGGACCGTCCTGATTGTACAGAGAGCCAGGATAGGCAGTTCTGATTGCCCAGGTACCGTGGAAGCCATCACCGACTGGCTGGAGGGAGAGGACTTCAAGATGCCACTGGGTGAAGTAGTGGCTTGTACGTGCATATAAAGACCTCTCGGATCAGGAGGAGCAATATGCTCTTTTCACTGATGGATCCTGCCGTCTTATAGAAAACCAGCAGAGATGGAAAGCTGCCCTATGGAGTCCTATGCAACAAGTTGCAGAAGCAGCAGAAGGAGAAGGTGAATTGAGCCAGTTTGTGGAGGTCGAAGCCATCCAGCTGGCCATGGACATTGCTGAGAGAGAGAACTGGCCAAGACTGTACCTGTATACAGACTCCTGGATGGTGGCGAATGCTTGGTGGGCAACAAGTTGCAGAAGCAGCAGAAGGAGAAGGTGAATTGAGCCAGTTTGTGGAGGTAAAAGCTGTCCAGCTGGCCACAGACATTGCCAAATGAGAGAGGTAGCCAAGACTGTTCCTCTACACTGACTCCTGGATGGTGGCAAGTGCCTTGTGGGGATGGCTGAAGAGGTGGCAGAGATAGGCAGTTCTGATTGCCCAGGTACCGTGGAAGCCAT
The DNA here is from genome assembly GCF_000710305.1 of Buceros rhinoceros silvestris. Classification (NCBI taxonomy): domain Eukaryota; kingdom Metazoa; phylum Chordata; class Aves; order Bucerotiformes; family Bucerotidae; genus Buceros; species Buceros rhinoceros. The sequence continues at coordinate 16,946 of NW_010433044.1, forward strand.
CACCGACTGGCTGGAGGGAGAGGACTTCAAGATGCCACTGGGTGAAGTAGTGGCTTGTACGTGCATATAAAGACCTCTCGGATCAGGAGGAGCAATATGCTCTTTTCACTGATGGATCCTGCCGTCTTATAGAAAACCAGCAGAGATGGAAAGCTGCCCTATGGAGTCCTATGCAACAAGTTGCAGAAGCAGCAGAAGGCGAAGGTGAATTGAGCCAGTTTGTGGCGGGACAAGCTGTCCAGCTGGCAACA
>NW_010433044.1:17359-62220 GCF_000710305.1 Buceros rhinoceros silvestris
CAAAAGGAGAGAGGTAGCCAAGACTGTTCCTCTACACTGACTCCTGGATGGTGGCAAGTGCCTTGTGGGGATGGCTGAAGAGGTGGCAGAAAGACAACTGATAGCATAAGGGTAAATTTGTTTGGGCTGCTACTGTGTGGCAGGATATTGCTGCCTGGCTGGAGAGGCTGGTAGTAAAGGTATGGCATGTAGATGCCCACGTGCCCAAAAGCCGGGACACCGAGGAACACAAAAATAACCATCAAGTGGACCAGGCAGCCAGAGCGTTCCAGATAACATCTGGACTGGGCCACAAGGGTGAATTGTTCCTCGGTCGGTGGGCCCATGACTCTTCCAGTCATCACAGAAGAGACGCTACATACCGATGGGCTTGTGACTGAGGGGTGGACTTAACCATGGATGCAATTGCTGAGGTCATTCCTGACTGTAAAATATGTGCTGCAATTAAACAGACCAAAAGGTCGAAGCCTTTGTGGTACAGAGGATGGTGGTCACAGTATCAGTCCAGAAGAGACGCTACATACCGATGGGCTTGTGACTGAGGGGTGGACTTAACCACGGATGCTATTACACAGGTCATTCGTGATTGTGAAGTTTGTGTGGCGATTAAATGGGCCAAAAGGTTGAAGCCTTTGTGGTACAATGGTAAGTGGTTACAGTATAGAGAAGCCTGGCAGATTGATTACATCATTCTCCTTCAGACTTGCCATGGTAAGCGTTATGTTCTCACAGTTGGATGGTTGGAGACCTACCCTGTGCCTCATGCCACTGCCCATAATACCATTCTGGGCCTTGAAAGGCAGATCTTGTGGCAGCATGGGACCCCAGAGAGAACTGAGTCCGATAAAGGGACTCACTTCAAAAACACTCTGGTGGCCAGTTGGGCTAAAGAGCGTGGAATTGAATGGATCTACCACATTTGTAGAACGCACCAGCCTCTGGAAAAACTGAACGATGTAATGGCTTGCTGAAGACCACCCTGAAGGCAATGGGAGGAGGAACTTTCAAGAACTGGGACAAACATTTGGCAGAAGTCACCTGGCAAGTGAACACAAGGAGATCGATCAGTAGAGCTGGCCCTGCACAGTCAGACCTTTTACATAGTGTAGAGGGGGTTGGAGTCCCTGTGGTATGTGGAAGTAACCTGCTGGGAAAAGCTGTCTGGGTTTCCCCTGCTGCAACCCCAGACACACCCACCCGTGGTGTTGTCTGAGCCCAAGGCCCTGGACACACCTGGTGGGTGATGCAGGAGGATGGTGAAGTCCACTGTGTAGCACAGGGGATTTGACCCTGGCTGAAACACCCTCCTCTAGAGGCCTGTGTTGTTAATTCCTGTGTAACGTAGCATACAGAGATGTGTTGGCGTGCGTGGTAAGGAATAAGGGGTGGAACATCTTGGGTTAAGATAAACAGGGCTGGCTTGGTTTGGTGGACATAGGAAACAAACCGATTAGAGTATTCCTCCCCTGCACGTCAGCACGTTGCACTGGCTGTGGAGCTTTTGGCGGGATGGTGAGCTTCACCCAGGGCACACCGAGCCACGGCCGCCCGCCGTGATCCTCGCCACCGCCGCTGCTGCTGTCCCTTCCCCAGCTGTTGCTTGCGGCGGCGGGGCCCGCCACAGAAAGGTGGGGTTTTTTCGCGGGTTTTGTTGCGCTGTGGCTTTTGTTCCCTTTGCCCGTGGTTTAACCCTTGCCACACCAGATTCCTGACACTATATATATACTTCTTAATCTCGTTTATTGTTCTGTGTATAATATCTTTCTAATGTTATTAAAACCATTTTAGTTTCCTAAACTTAAGAGGCCTCGCCATCTTCTTTTCCTCTTATCTCTCTCCTTAACCCTTTCTCCTGGAACAGGGAAGGGGCTGTTTGGAGAGAGTATTCATCCCGTGATTTGGCCAGCCTCAGCTAACTGGTGACACTGTATTTTTAAAGGAGATTTTGCGTGGGCTTACGTGATTTCCCCTCTCTTTGAGATTTTAATCCAAAATAATAACAGCATGCGGATCCCCCATTAAGGCATTTGTACTCTTCATTACTGCTCCTGGAAAGCTGTCTTGCTGATTGCAACTAAAACTCATTGAGCCTGTGCAGCCTAGTTCTATGCATTTGCAAGAGCGTAATTGTAAAAAGTAAAGAATTGTAAAAAGTAAATAGTAAAAAACTAAATAACTGGAAAGAGTATTTGTTTGCACAAACATATCCAAGGAGATGTTCAGTGGTAAAAATGTCCTACAACCTCAAAAACGTATTGATAATAATTAAATATTAAGCCAACAATCAGTTTGAATTATTCTAAGAAGATCCTCTGATTTCTAACTCCTTTTATTTTTCTCTTTTGTTTTTTAGGATGATAGGAAGGAAAGAGGAAGGAAAGAGGACTCTTACAAATCCAGCGGACTCTTGTGAAAGCAAAACGAAGTCATGTTCATTTCATTATCCAGATGCTTCATATAGCAGTTCCTTTTGTTTTCAGGTGAAAGCTGAAAACATTTTGGGTGAAGCCTCATCAGAGTGTGTCCCCATGCCTATGGAAAAAATAGGTAATTAAAAAAGAGAGTTTAATAAAGCAGTGTGTGTTGAGCTGACTGCACCCTCCCCAATTCTTTCTTCCTTCCTATAGCCAACAGGTTAGAGAACTCTGAAGCAAATTGTGTAGTCAAAGTTGGTTTACACAGAAGAAAACAATGAAAAAATAGCTTTTCAATACAGTAGTTTTGAAACTGTTATTTGGTTTCATTTGGTTTTAAACCGGTTTCAGTTTTGAAGTGCAATCTGATTTTGATTATTAGCTTAAATTACAAAGCCTCTGAAATGAGTTAAATGTTTCATTCTTCCCAATTTTTTTCATCAAAATTAGATATTTTCAGTTTGGTTGAAGTCACTTGTTATGTTTTAATTGATGGTCTTTCCATGTAAAATTCTTCAGAATGGTTGGTGGTACAGCAGTGATTTTCAGCAATTTCTTGGTCTTAAGGTGGTAAAAAATGCTAGTGTGCTGTACTCATAGTATGAAATGTCTAAGTATGTATTTTTTTTAAGCTGATATCTGATATATCCATTATAAATTACTAAGCTTTTAATTATTAACAATTAAAGGCCATATGCTAAAACTTTTGTCAAACTAAGTTGTAGTTGGAATGTACTTTTTTGTATTTTGTTTTTATTCTTGAGCAGTACTAGATGCCAGTGCAATATCTGGGTGCAAATGAATACCGATAACTATCATTGCTTGAGGTGCTCCCGTCGTTTACTCTGCTACTCTACTTTTTGTTTAGGAATGTTAAGAACCAACCCTTTCTGCAATTTCCAGGAGCAATAATAATATTTTGACTACCTTTTCTCCTCTGAGCTGTGCTGCATTTTCCTCTGTTCATCTTGGTGTCGTTAATCAACAACCCTTTTACCAGTATTTTTGCCGCAGCTCTCCTTAGCTCTCCAGATTTATTCCTTTCCTCCCTATGTTCAAACCTGCTGTGGCTCCTCGTTACTTTATACGTCCTTGGTACCAGCCATCTCTTTTCTCAGCGTTAATCCATTCTCTTCCCATTGTCTCCTTCACACTTCTCTCCCCCTCAAATCCTTTTCCACTCAGTTCCTTCCTCTTCTAAAGTTCGGGCTTGATTTTTGGCATCCCAGCTTCGCTTTGTTACTTTTCTCTGCTGTTGTCTCCAGGTAGTATTCTTCAGTGGTGATACAGGTGAAAGAAATCTGCACATCTGTTTGAGAGCAGTTTTGCCAGCATTCAATCAGTTGTGTGCTCAGTCTCTCTTATAGATAACTTCCCATACATAGAGTCATGTCTGTAAAATAGACCATCGTGTGACTACTCTAATAGGATTACTGGGATAATAATTAAACTTCTTGGAACACAGGAAGATGGAGCAGTTCTGAACTTTTATAGAAGTATTTTCTCCTGCTAATATTTTTGTTTTTCCATTCTAGAGAAATTGGAACCTCCTGAAATACTTTCAGTTAAAAAAATCACTGGTGTAAAGCAGTTGCTTACAGTGACTTGGAAAATGCCCGAGAAGACTATCCCTTCACAAGATTTAATTTGCCAGATTCAATACAGAAACTTGTATTCAAACTCTTCGGTAAGCGACATAAATTTACTTCTGAACAGTAGCTTCTTTGTGAGTAGCTTCTTAATGTTATAAAAGGCTAAATAGAAGAAAGGCAACAACTAGTTGGAAATAATGATTAAAACCTTGTTATTTGAGTGGAGCATCATTAGTTATTGCACGGTCTTAAGATCGTTCTACGTTGTCTAGGATTAATTGTTCTCTTCCTCATCGTCAGTGTCTGTTTTGGTACCTACCTGTCGCAGTTTGAATATATTTCTGTGAAAGCTGAGAGATGACCTTAGGCTAAAGGATTACACACACAGTCACAGTACTTCATTTTCTCGTTGCATCCTGGTGTTGAAAATAGCACTTACTCCCAAACACAATTGTTGAACTGGATTAAGATGAACTAGTAATACATTAATTTTCAAATTAATTAAAGTATAAATTTTTCAAGATGGTAAGTAAGGGAAGTTATTTTTCTGAGTTTGTGTTTCTGACACTTAAATGGAACTGTTATAGAAAAAACAGTATTTAGTCATTTGCTTCTTTCAGATGGCCTGTTCTCGTCCTCTTCAGTATGGAAGCGATTCTGTTTGCAGTCTTACTGTTTCCTCTTCCATATTTAAGAATGGGCCAAGTCTCTTGGCTTTTTTTTTTTTTAAGTTCAGTAAACTGAGATGTATGCCTTGACCTTACTGTTTTATACATTAAATGTGTCGGTCTGGGAGAGAAGATGTCATCAGGGTTCCTAACAGTAGTCCTCAGACCTTTAAAAGTTCCTGGAAATAAAGATATTTCTGATTAGCATTTTCATCACATTCTCATAGCAAACATCTTTACTTGACATACTAGTTTTTGGATTCAGGACATAATACTTGGGATGAAGTGATGAGTAGGATGGCTCAAGTCCACCTGGGATATTAGAAACTGAACTGATACCTCTTTAAAAGACCCATTCAAGATGTTTATCCCTTTGGAATCAAGACACTGGTGTCCTTGTGATACTTTACATGCATATGAGATTCTTCCCAAATGTTGAAAACATTCATGTTTTTTCAAAGCTACAGCATTATTGCGTATTGTGTATATTTGTCAGTAGCTGCATAAGAGCTTACCTGTCTACTTTTTTACTGTCAAATACAGTCTACACCCATTTTCTTTGTCAGAACTTAACTTTCACAGACATTTCAGAGTAAAAAATAGTAGCTGTGACCATTAAAGACAAAAATCTGGTGGGTTTAGTGCAGTAAGATCTTAAGAGAGTCATGATGCATATTTTTGAAAGTAGCCAATCCAGTGGCAATGGCCAACAAAGACAGTCTCAAACCATTGGTTAGATATAGGAGCTGTTTTTCTGTCTGTCAGCACATGCATGTGTTGCAGGTCGGCCTAGGTATGCCAATTAGGGGACGAGTTCTTCCTCTCTAATTAACCTCCCTCCCCTTCCAGGAGAAAAAGGTTAAAAGCAGAGATAAGAAGAAAGAAAAGTTTGTGAGACCTCTGAAGTTTGGGAAACTCAAACAAGTTTAATAACGCTAGAAAAAACATTATATATAGAAAAACAACTGAGATATTAACAGGTTTATATGGGATTGGAAAGTTGAGGATTAACCTGCGGTTAGGGAAACAAAAGCGAAAGGAAAAAAACCCAGTACCCCGCGGTTTCAAAATGGTGGTGGCCATGTGGTTGGCGGGTTCGTGGGAGCAGAGCAAAACCAGTCAGTGTAGCCTCAGCGAATCCGTGCGTAAGCAGGAGCCGAGCTTAGCCGGGCAATTTGGTCATGGGTGTTAGAGAAATGGCAGCAAAGGAAAACTGGGGCTCCAGTGCAGCGGCAGGGACAAAGCAGCAGCGCGGGTCGTCCCATGTGGCACTGGGGATCACAGTGACAGTAGCGAGAATCTGAGCAAATCAGGTGCCAGTGAAAGAGGAAGAAAGGCAGGTCTGTACTGGCCAGCTAGCAAGCAGCGAGGCAGGTCTGGAGCCGAAGCAGGGGCAAATCTGGGCACTGGCATGCTGAGAGAGGCTCCAGCCAGCGCTGAAGTATCCCAGTGCCCACATGGCTCTTAAAGGGACAGAGAGCCCGCCACAGTTTTCACAAGCAGTGAGATGTGCGAACGTAAATGGGAGGAATACATCATGGCTGGTCATCTTAAACCAGTTTTTCTAATTGAACCAGTTTCTCTTGTCCTAACCTGGGACAACATGCAAAAAAATAAAAAGGAAAAAGTCGTTTGAGCATTTTTTTGACATTGAAGCCTTCCTACCAAAACAGTGTAAATAGATTGCTGTGAACTGTTTTTTACTAAGTGAAAAACAGATGACGAATTTTTCTACTTGGATTATACTGAGTTCTAATTATAACTGAATATTGTTAATAGCCTTTGAATAAATAAAAGCTAATTTAGGGGGTCTGCAATTCTGTGTCAGGTTCTGGAGGAGATTGGTAATAGTTTTGAAGCCCTTTTTTGTTGCAGGTTGCCTGAAGAGTCTTGTCACCTAGCAGTGACAAGATTCAGGTTTATAGATTCCTGAATTAATTCTCACAGCAGCGATTTTCTCTTTTTGACAATAAATTTCTTGATCACAATGGGCTAAAATTTTCCATTTTATGAGGCAGTGCGCTTTCCATTATGGTGTTTGAAGGAGTGGATGTTTGCATTTTGTGTCATTATAGTTTGATTAGCTTTTCAATTGAAGGTTCAACTGGTGGAAAACAAGGATTTCTTCAAAGGTTTTTGGCCCTGTTGTAAATCTGTGTGACATCACGCTTCAATTTGGCTCCTAAGAGGGACTCTTCCTTATTCTAAAACCTACCTTTGCTGACCTCGATGGAATTTAGCTAGCTTGAACATTTATCTTAGTGTCTTTCTGTTTCAGTCATCTGAAATTTGAGAGGAGAGTTGTTAATTATTATTTTTTGCAATTTGGAAGAGAAGACATTAATGTTGATTTAGTGATTATATCAGTCCTTCTGTATGAAAACACTTAAATCTTACTATAGCTTTTCTATAGTTCCTGTTGTTTTCTTCTGTTGTCAGTCCAGTTAAATTGATGCATCACCTGCAATTCTGGGTTTTCATGTCATCTTTCACTTTTTGCCTTGAAACAATGGTCTAGCCTCTGACTTCACATCAGTTAGATGTGAGTGGACTCCTTTTAAGATGAGGGAATTGCCTTGTCATTACTTTTCCAAGAAGATATTGCATCAGTTATTTCTCATAACTTTTATGTTCCTTCACCATTCAAAGGCTTCATTTTCTTTTTTTCTCTCAGTAACAGAATTTTCTGTGTTTTCATTGGTCTTTTCATTTTAATCACATGTCAATAATCTTTGAGATGGTGTCCAGTCGCACTGTTTTATCGTACCCAGCTAGCTCACAAGCTGCTGGTGATCACTCCTTCCCCAGGAGTGCTTCTGCTGTGAGGTGGCACTGTATCGAGGACGTTACGGTACTACTGGCTTTAGCAATAACCAGTTGCTTCCCACCAGTGGGAACTGCAGTCATTCAGCACCTCTGGTGCCAGCACTGCTGCTCTAGAATTGTGTGTGAGCTGCACACACTTCTAGCCACGCGTCAGTCAGTACAGACCTAGTTTTGGCCAAAGTTTTTCAAACCCAGAGTTTTGCAGGAAGAATGAAGATACTACACTGAAAAATGAAATGTGAAACAAGTGATTTTCAGTTTCAGAGGAGTGAGGTGGGAAATGTGAAAACTGTATCCTTTGGGTTTCCTTAAAAACTAAGTCATGTATCTACATGCAATTTTATAGCAAATATTTTTTGTTTATGCGTCTACTTTCAGAAGTCTGTCAGAGTCCCACTGAATTCTGCAGAGAAAACAGGATCATATAATCTCACAGGTCTGCAGGACTCCACAGAATATTCAATTGCTGTTCGGTGTATCAGTCTTGTGTCAATATTCTGGAGTGAATGGAGCAAAGTGAGAACAGGAAGCACAGAAGATAAAGGTAGGCTAAATATTTAGTAAGTTTTTCTTTGATTATACTTCATGGCATTAGGATTTGATAACGGAAAACTATTTTCATCATATTATCAGTCCACTGAAATTAGAATTCTGATGTTTAAACAGAACACGTGTATTTGTTTAAATTTAGAAGCTTGAAAACTGAAAGGCAAGAATAAGGAGTGCAGGAGATTTTGAAAGGTGATATAAACAACATAGGGCTGAGGAAGGAATGGATGAATAGACAGTGAAATGAGGAAAAATTAAGAGTGTAGACAGAGACTGAATGTTGCTAAGTAGGACAGTAGCAGAGGTGTTGCATAGCAAGTGTGTCCAATAAAAAGAATTGGAGAAATTAAATTGCCAGTTATAAAACAAGACTGGAAAATCCCCTCTAGAACTTAACAAATAAAAGAAAGCAGAAGGAAGCTTGTGGAAAGAGAGAAGCTGTACTAATTAGGGAAAAAAGGCACAACATTACGCAAGGGAAAACATTTTAAAAAGTTTCTCTCAGACTCTATTTCTGAAACCTTTTGGTTGTTTTTACCGTATTACACTATCTTTTTAATATAACAAATTTCAAGATATTTTTGTGTTTTTTAAATAGCTCCTTCAGAAAAGGTGGATTTGTGGAGGGTAATTGAGTCTTCAAACTCAGCTGGAAGTAGATTTGTACATCTTCTGTGGAAGGTATATACTCTTTTTGTGAATTGATAGTCATATTGGTATTCTGTAGCTGATGTGTTGAAGTATGTTAGTGTTGTAGGACATGTATCTGCCAGGGGGTTTTGCTGTCATCAGAAAAAAGCCTTCACTGAACTAAAGCAGAATTGAAAAGGCTTTTGTTTACTGAATGGTAGAGGAATGGAGTTCTGTAATCTGTGCAGAAAGGAAGGGTTTACTTATGTTCAGATCACTGCAAAATCTGATTGAAAGTCCCTGCAGCTGCTCTTAAATAATACAGCTTACCAGAGCTGTGTTTGAATTCACTGTCATCTTCTAGTAGAGTTGCCAGAGGCTCTTCGTATTTCAAATCTCAGAATTTGACTTTTGAACTTTTCCTTGAATGAAATTGTTGCAGTGACTGTCTTGAAGATGGGACTGAAGAAAGTACCTTGCTTTTCTAAATATAGTGTAATCATTTTGTAATTTGATCTGGACTCTTTAATACCGTATACACTTTTGATTTTACAGGTAACACTGTGAAACACTTACTACTGCATATTTTTTTTTTTTAATAGCCATTAAACAACTTTCCACCTTCTGGAAGAATTGTAGGCTACAAAATACAGTATTTTCCAGAAAACGATGCTGCCCTTAAAATGACAAACTTCTCTACCAGTAAGAAAATTAGCTTACTTTTAAATGAAGAGGCATATGTAGTATCTGTAACTGCCTATAACTCTGCTGGAAATTCTCCTGAAGCTATTTTAAGGATTCCATCCACTAATGAAAAAAGTAAGATTTCTCGAAGTCATGATATATTTTTCTTATTAACAAAGAAATGGTCTTCCTGACAACTATTTAAGTTCTGTTATAGTACAAGCAAAAATGTGCTAAGGGCTTTTGTTATACATCTAGATATTGTTTTGAGATACAGTTGTTATCAGCAGTTTCTGATGTTTATTAGAATTTGTTTTTTACTAATTTCTGAGGGGTTTTTTGTTTTGGTTTTTTTTTTACCTTGGATTTTAACCTTTTTTTAACCTACTGAATAAATGTATGAAGTCCCACCAAATTTTGTCTCACCCCCCTACTAGGTCATAAAATTGGTTGCTACAGGTCATTACTGCAATGCATTTAACAACATCATTCAGAGATGTGTTTAATAGAAATCCCTAAGATGCATCAGTGGAAGCAGCGGGAGAAACATTGTGTTTGTTCTCATTTCACAGGCATTCCCAAAGCACCCCATCCCACCCCCTGCCAGGTTCAGGAAGCTGGTCTGCTCTAGCACTACAGTTGTGTTGTTTGGCTCTGTTGCTTAATTCTGCTGTCTCTGTGAGCCTTGTGTTGCAACACCCTATGCCTACTCATAATCCAGAAAAGAGGTTGCTTTTGATACGCTTGAATCACTTCTCCTACATTAATTTTTTCATTAAATAAGTGCAAGTGTCCTTCTGGAATTGCTAAATCAAATTCCTCTTTTAATCAGACTGGTTACGTAAACGTCATCTTGGTCTGGAGGCTGCTGACTACCTCTCTATCCACTTGTGTATACCACAGTAAATGTTTTTCTGATTTTTCCATGCTGTGACGTACTTTCTACCCACCCACCCCCACCCCATATGTCTTTTCCTTCTGCTTCACCAGGTCTTTTTCCCTCTGCTTTGCCAGTTTAGGTTTTTACTCAGACTTTCATGACTTCTGTTCTGATACAGGTTGATGGTTCACTTTTGCTTCACTGTCATTCGTGACTTTGCTCACTGGATTTACTGTTTTCCTGTTGCCTTTGTCATGTCAATCAAAACATGCTTATCCGCACTACGTGTAAAATTGTTAGTAAATTGGTTTGTAAAATTGTACAAACTGTAGAATTCAGATCCTGAGAGACTGGTCCTTGATCCGGTATGTGTAAATATCCTTGAGTATCATCTCGTCAATCTCCTTCCATCCATTTTCATTGTAACAATTCTGTGTGCTTAATTGTAAAGAATTTTGAGTATGTGCATGTGAACATAGGCATAAAGAAACTTCCTTTTTTAACCCTAGGTCACGTACTCTTCTAGAGAAGCAATCTCAGCTTGCTCTAATTGAATTGTTTTCTTGATGCAGTTCTTAAGAAGATAGAATCAATGACATTTTCTGTTAAATTTTTAGCTTCTCAGGCTATTGAAACATTGAGGACCTTTACAACAAATGAGGAAGTGGTTGTGGAATGGATAGCCTCTGACCCAGAAGTGACCGAATATGTAGTTGAATGGTATGAGGAACTGGAGACAGATCTTTTTGGTAGATCGTGGCAATATGTATCAAATTCTACAAGCTGGAAATTTAACAAAAGTATGTTCATTTATCAGTTACAGCTGTATAAATGTACACATATGTATGTATTTATGTATATTTATTTATAAGTGGACTGCAAAGAACAATCAAGGATGAACTCATCCTTGAGTTCATCCGAGCATTACAAAATGTAATGGTATTATTATGTATTTGTTGAAATATTTGCAAGTAATTTAATAGCAATTGTTACTCTTCCAAATTTTCACACAACATGCAAAATGGTGTTTGCTCCCATATAAGATTTGGCTACAGATTTCATGTTTGAGCAATTCTGTGGCTTGATCTTATGCCATGAGTCTTCCAGTAGGGAGGCCAATAACTCATGGACACTATTTTAGCGGAGAAATCTAGAAAAAAGAATTCAAAGATGGGATGAGATCATAAGCCTTTATGTGTGTTAGAGAGAGAGCAAGGAACCTGGAAGAGGATTTAAGGAAGAACTCTACTTTAGAATAAGCAAGTGGAGTGATTGGTCAGTCTGGCATTTTAAATATCATGTAATCACATTTGGTGACCCTAGGGCATTTGTGAGAGGTTTCAATGGCCTTACAATGCACTGACAAATGGGTGAGGATCTGCTCCCTTTTTTTGTTTTAGAGGCTGACTTTTTTATTAACAGGTAATCTCTCTTAAGTAGTAATGTTTTGGCTATTTGTATGTAGTTTCAATGAAAAAAACCCCCAGCTGAACAAAAAACCAAACAACAGAAACCTTTTACACTGGTTTTATCCCACGGGGTGTAAAGCCACAGACTCAGAATCCTCTCAGAATCAGAATGTTGCTAGTAAGTAGGGGGTGCACCCTGTTGACTACTTGGCTGCTGGATTGTTCAGAGTTCAAAACTTAATTTCCAATATCTTGAACTATGTCTTGAAACATATGAAGTTCTACTGCAGAATCTGCACTTTACAGCTGTCAGGCTGGAGCATCAACATAGAGCTCAGAGCTGGAGCTCCATTGTTCCTTTTAAGCTATTTGGTGCCCGAGACAAAACTCTCTTGTGCAGTAAACCTAAAAATACGTGAAAGTAAAAAAAATCCTGGAAGTATCATTTTATACTGGTTATTTCAAAATACAAACTTCCTCCAAAACCTTAGGCTGTTGGAGATGAGTAAGTGGTTTCATAGAGAGAAGCTGTATAGGCTGAAGTATAGCTACCCATTTGAAGTATTTCTAGAGAAAAATGAGTCAGAAACCAAGTGCTCTTATGAATACTGCTAAATAGAATCCATTGCATTAAGGGGAGTGATGAACATTTGAGGCAGTAAAAATACATGTGCTTGCTAAAAACTGGAAGAAAATAGAGGTCTGTAACAGTATGTTTAGAACTGCATCATGGTGTATTCTTTCATTGTATTAATCTGACAGAGAATTATATGTAAATATTCCTTTTCTTTTCCATTACAGAAAAATTCAAGCCATTTACATGCTATAACATCTCAGTGTATCCTCTCTATGGAAATACAGTAGCAGCTCCATATTCCGTACAAACTTATATTCAAGAAAAAGGTATGTGTTTTAAACTGATAATGTTGTGAAGGGTGTGTTGTAGTCTGTCCCTCAGGGCATATTATCTTTGAGCAATTTGGTGCTGGCATTACTGAAGGAGAGATTTAGATGCTGAAAAAAACTGGATTTGAGTTTCCTGATTTCTGTTCATAGATCAGTTACTGAATTTTTCAGTAAAAAAAAAATTGTGTCTTGTGATACAGGTACATTGTTGCTTGAATCCATTCATTTGTTGTAAAGTTTATATAATGTATACAGAGCACACTTGGAAAGAGTATAGCTACAAACATCAGAGTTTTTTAAACTGGTTGTGTCTTAAATGTTACAGCTTATTTAGATATATAATTAGACTTAGAATTTAATGCTTGACTGCATTATCAGTCCTAACATATGAGGAGATTCTACTCACAGAATAAAATGGATGGTTTGAAAAACTTGCATTTGTTAAATTTTATAAGGTAATGAAATATTTGCAGTCCTACACATAAAAAATGGTAAGAAGCCATGATGGTTGTGATTGGCTAGAAACTGTGAATAACACTGAGTTTGGGGGAGGGTGAAGGAAGGGAGGGAGGAAGAGTTCTTTATTTGTGGAATTTTAATGTGAATTCGGTGGTTTATACAGCCAATTGTAAGAATGTAGTGTACTGGTAATTTTAAGTTTTCAGGCAAAAATGTCAACTTGTTTGTACGTGCATGTCGTTCTATGTAAGTGTGTGTGCACACATCGTACAATGTAACTAAACAGCATTAATTACTAGGAGGGGTAATGTATCGCTGAATAGTACTTACCAGCACAACTAGCATTCTAAACCTGATTCTTTCCTGATCATAGGGAGTTGTGACTGCGCTAAAGGTGGTTAGAGATCAGGAACGAAGATGCTTGGTTCAAAACTGAAGCACAGCGAACTCTTGCTTCAAAGTTACGAGCAGTGCACGTGAGGTTGCACTGTATAAGTAGAAAGACTTTGTCTGATGTAACGGGCAAAGACTGGAGGTGCTGGAGGGCCCAGCTGAATCTCAGCTCAGCCAGAGACATCCTGCATATACAGTGACTTTTTGCTTGAGTTCCCGCGTGAGTGCATAGGGATGTTTTACCTCATGATCTCTCTGATGTTGTGAGGATAGAGGCTTTTAGTGATCTTGAGGTATCTGGATAGAGTGACATCAAGAACTATGCAAACGCCAAAATACATGAGGGGAAGTGTTACTGGAAGAGATCACATATTAAAGAGTGAGAAAAATTAAGGGCTATATCAGAGCACAAAGATGACATACTTACTTGTACATTTGTTGCCCCTAATGTTACTGGTATATGTGAAGGAAGTAACACAGACGGATAATGTTGCAGTCTTTTGACTATATTACTACTTTCTCTGATCTATAATGCTTCTGTGTAGAGCCGTCAGAAGGACCTGTGGCTGACACAGGCATTCCGGGGAAAAATGAAGTTACGGTAAAATGGACAGAGATTTCAAAGGAGAAAAGGAATGGATTTATCAGTAGCTATACAATATTTTATAAACCTGAAGATGGAAAAGAATTGAGTAAGTATACATTAAACATCAACGCTTTCAAGAGTGTTATGACAATCTGCTGCCTGAAGATAGTAATTTTCATAGTTACTAGCACACTTTGTTATTGTATGTTACATGTCTGAAAATACTGGTACTAAAATGTGGCTTACATAAAGATTAAAAATTTTTTTAGGTTTAATTGGAAGGATGGGGTATTCTAGTGAACAGGCCCTGCTTTAATACTACATGTGTATTCTTGCTCAATTTCATTATTCTGAGCTTACTTTGTACGGCACTGCTTGACCTCAATTAATCTTTTTTACGATGAATGTTGTGCTACCCCTGGTAGTACAGCCATGGCTGTTGAACACGTCATTCTTTCTGGCTCTCAGATGCAAGTGATAAATCTAGTCAGTGCGTGGCAGCAGTATAATTTCTCTTCTCTTTCCAGACCAGAATGGATGAGAGGCTTTTTGCAGATTGTTCTCCATTAACAGTAAAAAAATGAAATTTGCAGGATTATGCCAAATTGGAGAGTGCTATTTGTCAGATACTTGCTGTTTTCCCCTTTTACATTTGTACTCGTCTCCCTCCGTCTTCAAATCTCTCTTCCATTGTGACACATCTCTGAAAGCAATGCAAAAAGTCATGACAGAAGTAGAGGAGCTAAAATATACTGGAGAGTTATAGATCCTGTGCAGATTCATGAATCTGAACCTCATGAGCATTCAGTGAATTTATAAGTTCCACGCATGTCCTTGGAAGAATGCCTTCCCCAGGACCTCAGCTTCTGGACCAGTATGTTGGAAATTACCTGGTAAAGATGTTTTTACACAGTTATATAATAAAAGTAAAATAGCTAATGATAGTCAAGAATCTAAAATAAGCTGCCATGAAATAATTTCTTCGGACATAGTTTTCTTCAAATGTGTGTGATTTTCTGTGCGTAGTGTTGATTTTTTTTTTGCTCTGGGCCGGTAGCATAACTTTGATTGTGTTCATACTCTCCCACCTCAGGAGTAGTATCCATACAAGGTGTCAGTATAATTCTGTCTATTCAGAATCTCCCTAGCCTAAATCTCAGTGGAATCTTTTACGAGAAGCGTTTTGGTGACCTAAATTTGTTCTTCCTCTATAGTTTATGAATAATGCTGTTGGATCATTCAGTGCTTCAGAAATGGTTCATTTTCCTCCTTTGTTTTACATATCACTGTTAGCAGACACCTCACATCATGTATTTTAAAAGATCTCAAATTTACAAATCTTGTGATGTCTTCAGTTGCCTCTGGATATCCAGTTTGAAGCCAGTGAAATAGTAGAATACTATAGTAACTCTTAAATTATAAAGAGGAAGCTGATTATTTCTGTCAGATTCGGTTCTCTACAAGCAATTTTTCTTGCCGTGTTGGTTTCTGAGTAATTTAATGCTGACTGCTTTGTGTGAGGTCATTCTCAAGACATGTAGCTTCATGTTATGAAGCCATGTATTGCTTCTAAAGTAAAGCAGATTGTGCCCATTTTAGCAGTTCAGATTAGTTTCTTTAGGAAATTACTTTTAAATAGCAACTTAAGTTAAATTTAAATGGCAAAAACCCTATTGTACCGATTTTATTCTGAGGTTCTTCTGATGTCACATCTTTTTGATAAGAATCAAAGTTTGTGCCAAGGTGACTTCACTGATGGCTTCTTCACTCTTTCCCCGCCTTGATTTAAGAGAAACTCAGTTTGTTTAATCGCGGGGCATATTGCAGCATGTTTATTTCCTGAGCGTTTCTTGGCTTAACTGATTAATCACATCAGTTTGCTTTGACTATATGCACCAGAAAGTGTTTTAGTGACTTTTTATTTTGCAATATGAACATACTTTTAATACTGTTTGTAGACATAGAATGTTACGATGTATGCCCTGCTTAAAAAAAAATCAGAAGAGAACCACATCATACTAATTCCAGTGGTGGAGAAGGTATTTGAAACATCGAGTTATATTCTGAAAAGCATTTTGAAATTTTGGAAAAAACTCCTGTTGATACTGGCTTTCCTCTGACTTTATGATCAGTGTCTAATTGCATGTACTAGAAATACAGTTAAATCTCACAAGCTGCAGAAACTATTTTAAGCACTGAATTTCTGAGCTACCTGTTTTAATTTTTTGATTTCTGAGCCTAGGTTCCTGGAAATAAAGTTCTCAAAGCACTGTTTTCAATGATAAAATAAACCGCAGGGGACCATCATTTGCCCCTCTTCAGTATTAGCAAAAAATGTTTATTTCTTTTTAAAAGTAAATACATAGTGGTTTAATTTTTTGCCCTAACTTTTAGTTAGCATTGATAAACATTGTTTGGTAATTCAAGCTTTCTCTCTCAGAGGACCGATATGGCTGCTTTTGTATTTCTTGTGATCTATCACTGCAAAAGATGGTAAATAAAAGTACAGTTCCCTGATATAACACTATTTTATGTGTTTATTGACTTAAATCTTCTCCTGAAAAGATGAAACAGTGAACTCTGACGTTCTGCAATACAGACTGAAGTCCTTACAGGCTAATACACAATATACTGTCTATATCATGGCAAGCAATTCAGCTGGTGGAACCATTGGAGAGCCAAAAACCTTCAAGACTTTGAAATTCAGTAAGTAATATTCCAGGTTAAAAACCGATTTGGGAGGAAGAAATATAGGATGTTCTTGGTTAGGCATTTGTTGGGTTTTTTTTTAATTATTGTTGAACAGAACAAAGAAGAATTACCAACGCTAGCTGAATTTAACTCAGTTTCACTGATCAAGTTTTAGCTCAAACCAGGACAATCTCACAGGCTTCAACCTGAAGATTAGAAGTCAAACCCCCAAATCTTCATTTTGTTGTCAATAAAGCCGTGGCAAACTACAGCTGGTTGTAGCAGCAACTCTTTATACACTGTCAGTCATGGGATGGATTGCCCAGCGGTTTATTAAAAAGCAGACATATCCATCTGGGATCCTAGATACAGAATAGCCGCATGTTGCCTTGCTTCTCTTCTGCTATATAAGCTTAACTAAGAAGTGAGTGCACAGGTTGTGGCCAGTGCTTGTTTATAAAAGATATAGGTTATATCTTTTCCTGTTTCGTATTATTTGTTTTAGCTGTATTTGACGGAGGAAGCTCCAGGTTAGAAGTTTAGATACTTCTTCATTTCTTCTTTTGGAAGAATATTTTCCATACATACATAAATTGTCATAGTGGGGGGCAAACTAAAATACAAAAAAGTACATGAGCTATCCTTAAACTTCTCACAGGACTTGAAGCTAACTTATTTTTTGACTATAAATTCACCTGTTAGTTTGCTAGTCAAATGCAAGGTAAATTAGACAGTGCTGAGGCCTGGTCGCTGTTGCTGTGTAATGCGTGGGAGCTAGCTCAGAAATCTGTGCGCTGTTTCAGTCAGAGTAACTGTATTTTTTTTTGGTGTATTTAAAACCTATCATCTCCTGCATTGAATTTACTAACTATTTTGAAGTAACGGTAGAAGTGGTGCTATCTGGCAGTTTAGGTGACTGCAAGTGCACGGAAAGGTGGTAGACTTTTCATCCTAGGTAGCTGCGAAAGGTTGGCGTGGTATGACTCTACCAACCTGGTTCTAATTCCAAGTTGAACGAGGTGACATGAAGATGTCCCCTCCAATCTGAATTGTTGTATGATTCTATTCAATAGAGGAAATTTTAAAATGCAGTACATCTGTTTCTGAGATATCCTGTGAAGTCTTATCATGAGCTGCTTTTCTGGCTCTGTAATTGACTAGCTGGAATCAAAATACTCGTTTTTTGACACGTCATACAATGAGTAACATCCAGCGTTCTGAGTAATTTTGGCTAGTTTTGACAGAGCCACCTTAGAATTGTGCTAATTAGCTGGCTTGGATGTCAAAAATTAGCTGGGACTACATGAAGAAATTACAAACATGTTGTTTTGGTTTTTTTCCCCTCTAAAGATAAAGAAGATGTTATTTTCATTGCTCTGCCTGTTGGATTAAGCATGTTGTTTCTGTTAGGCCTTTGGATAACATGCAATTTGAAAAAACACGTGTGAGTACTTTTTCTGCTATCTAAAACTGAACGTAATCAGTTAATTTTAACTTGTAAATGGGAGTTTTCAATATATCTTATAAATGCTTTTGTTGGGTTCCAAACCAATGTCAAATTAAGAAAGTAAGTGATTGGAATAACAAGTAAGCAAGCGTATAGGTTATGTCCTCACTGCAGTTATTGTGCTATAGTCCAAAAATAAGTATTAGTTTTTTAGAAAATGCAGTGAATAAGAACAAAAGAAATAGGAGAAACAGATTTACATATCACCTGTATCAGTTTATGGAAAACACTACATGCCATTTGCAGTTCCATGGTCCATCAAGTGAAAGGAGCATTTAAGTCATTTTAAGGAAAGAAGCATTAAGTCAACTTTAAGTCAGTTATTAAAAAGATAATGATGCCAGGCGCTCTTTTGTATTAAATCTGCTGGTACGCCACTAGAACACATCTCACATAACCCCTATTCCATACTTTAGCTACATTAATATCTCTTCCGTTAGTTTGTGACGCTTCCCTTGAGCCGCAAAGAAGTCGTAAATGAACTAGAAATTACACTGAGGAAGTGTTCGGATGCTTGATCCATGAGTATGGATCCCTATCTCTACACAGTTTGTCACCCTTTTATCCGCGACCGAGCTCTGCTGGGGAAACATGGACGGCCTTTGTTGTGTCGATATAGAAAAGACTTCCTTTGTGAAAGTTTGGTAATTTAGCACTATTTGGGCTTTGTGGATATTTGTTAATTTTATTTTTAGTAATCTATTTCTTTCATTATTTGGCTAAAACTCCTTTCTTAATGATAGGTTTAAAAAGGCTTGTTGGCCTGATATACCTAATCCTGCAGAGAGCATTGCAGTGGAATGGCCTCTTGATCCATCTATGGTAATAATTGCAATTTTATGTTTTGAAAAAGGGGATCAAATAGAGAGAATGTATGAGTAAATAAAAAAAACCCTATGGTTTCATTCTTTTAAGTGCTATATAATGCTCTTCACTGTATTTCAAACTAGTAGAAGAGATGCATCTTTACATATTAATTTAATTCTTAACATGATAACTAGAAATAATGTTTTGAAGTTACAAAGTGATAGGTGGGCATAGTTTATTAAATAAAGTAAAATTTGCTCAGGTTATTGAGTCTGCTGAGTCAGATTCTCACATCTGGATGTATCCTCCCTTCTCCATGAAAATCTTAGTGCAACATATAAGATTTGGTGTGTTACTGCACTAACATTTCCATCTTTTTATTTTTTGATATTTCTTCTTTATTAAAATTTTGGTGTTTATTTGAACAGAGTAGAGTTGATCAGGATTACAAAGAAAGTGTAAGCTGTGGAGAACGGGATTTAAACTTTTGTCTCAAAAATGGCTGCTTAGAGTGGAAAAGATGGAAGCAGTCCAAACTTGATTCTGAACCTTCACTGAAAGTCCTTATTTTATTAAGCATGGACAACCTAATATGAAAGTGTTTAACAAACGGGCAGAATAACATCATTGCTTTAGTACTCATTCACATATAACTGCATCCCAGCTGAAATGCATACGAACTCCAAATTAATGCATTTTAAAAATTAAGAATCAGAGCTCAAATGGCAATATTTTATGTATTAAAGAAATAAACTGGTACATTATCTATCCCTATATAACTTTCCAACTTATCTCTTTGCACTCACTGACAGAATAATGCATTTTTGAATGGAGTGACATCTGAGGCTAAAACCAAAGACTTTGAAGATGTGTGTGTTCTAGAATATTGTTTTCCTGAAGAAAGTCAGGAAGAATCACTTCTCATGAACTGTGAAAACCATGTTTCTGAATGTACTGATATTTATACAGAAGGCATGATTAATGGAGTTAAAAAGATACTGTCTAATGAAGAAAATGAAGTTGCTAAATGCTTTTCACCATCCATGACTTACGTAATTCCCAGTCAAGATATCAGAAGTAAAATGCTTTCAGCTTTGATAACAGCGAAGGAGATCCAACCCGTAGAAATGCTGGAAGATGATTTATGTGAATCCCAACAGACTCCAGTTAAAAATGAAGAAAATTATAATGGAGAAGTTTTAAATCTGGACGATTTCAGTGAAGAAGCACTGTTCAATCCATACCTTAAAAATTCCGTTAAAACGAGGGAATTTCTCATTTCTGGGAACTTGCCAGAACACAGTAAGAATGAACCCAAAAGCCAGTCAACTGTCTTACCTCCTTTTCAACAAAATGTCGCAGGACAGTCCTATGTAACTCTGGACATGTTCAGGCTGGCCACAGCTCATTAGCGTGAGAAAACTTTCCATTGTACAGTCCCATTGTGAGATACATCTTGGCACTGCTGCTCACGGACACTTTGTGTCCTAGGCCTGGCTGAGCTCAGTTAATTGGGATGAAAACCCCCTTCCTTTTAACAGCTGCCAGGTAGTTTTTTTGCAGTGTTTATATCTGCCAGGGTTCACTTTCAGTGTGGGGTGGGGTTTTTTTGCTTCTTTGGTTTTGGTTTTGTTTTGTTTTCTTGCCAGATAGATGTGCTAGTATTGAGGCAAAGGAAGTACGAAGTATTTCCTCTTGGTTCTCCCATACCAGTCTGTTAAACGGAAGTGCACCTTACTGCAGGAGCATCCAGCAGTGCGAGCAGCTCACCTGTTTTCCCTCAAGGCAACCAGTTCCCAGCCCTGAGCTCTGCTGGGGAAACGGGGACTGCCTTGAACGGAGCCAGGATCTGCAGAATCATTTCTTAAGTTCCATGGAGTTGAACTACTTTCCTGTTCTTATTTCCCTCAATTGTTTTAGATCTGGTTTTATCTGTAGTGTTCGCCTGTTTTTTAAATGCTCAGTAGATTTCTTTTTGCATCCTGGCTCTTCAGTCAGTGGCTTGGCTCACGGTTTCTCTGTCTTTAATGAGAATTTTTGTTAGGTATTTGCTATTGACTTACCTGGATTTCGGAAAAGGTAGAGTTATGCTGTCTTTGCTGCTTCCATCCCTTACTCGTGTATTTTTAACCATCTTCTGCATTTTGTGCTGCTTTTGTCTCTCTTGTTTCTTTGTTGTAACTGTATTTCCCAGTTGAGGTTTTGAACTGAAAAAAAAATTCAGCTAAATACAGCATCTTGTGTTGGAATAAGCACTGAGTTTATATGTAGGAAATTACTTTTCTGGGAGGTATTGAAAACGCACTATGTCTACAAAATATGCCCAGATATCTTCTGGTAACTGATGTAGGGTTGGAGATTTCTACATGAAGGCTGTAAGTTTTGTCATTTGTTTTACGATTTTAATAAGTCGTAAAACTACTTGTAGTTTCCATAGTCTCTTCAGAAGGAGACTATTACTATATATCTGTTAGATGGCAGGTTAAAAAAAGAGATGGAGAATGAACTCTAAGGAAAATGTATTAAAAAGAGGATGTTCAGTATGATATGTATGACATATAGTAATTTTAAGACTTTAAATTGTTTTCACAGTATTTAAAGGCTTGACATCATCAGTCTTGTGCATAACTACGTAATTCTTTAGAGATGAAAAAGATACAGGAGTTACGGGGATAGATAAAGGAGAGACAAATGTGAATAGGAACAGAAAGCTTTTCCTTTCTGCATAGGAAGAGGAGTGGGAGGATGGTAAATACGTTGTACAGCATGAATGAGGAGGCTGAGCCTTACCCTTGGTGTCCTGGCTGCTGCTTGCATTGTGTTGAGGAAGACACAGTGTTGACGGTGAAGCTTGCATTTAGGCTTTTCATCTGTAGTTTGGAAGCCGCTTTTACTTATAACAGTACTTGTTTAGTTTCCAAGACAGGATGAGAATGTCTGCAAATGTTTGTGGTACAGCAACACTGATTTCAACCCTCCTAAGTTTGTTGGATGACTTTCCCAGTCGCATTACTGTAAGCCAGAATGTGTGTATATTTGTTTTTAAAAGTCTGTGTTTGCTTAGGTAAGTCAGGCTCTGAAGTGGGCATGGGGGGACAGCTTTGGCTGGGTGAGTGCTCTGCCTGCTTCACTCACTTCCAGACTTCTCACTCACAGCTATGTTGCCATTTCTTAGGGTTCAGAAGTCACTGACTCAGTTACAGCAGTTCTTTTCTCCTTAAATCTCGGTATTTGTTCTAATATCACAAGATTTAACAATAAACAGACACAGAGATATTTTAGGGCCAGTGTTGGAATTGTTTAGCAGCTGTATGAAAGCTGCATACTCTGAGTTGTGAGGTCGAGTCAGCTAAAAAATAAAAATAACAGAACCTTTAAGGGATCATTAGAAAGAGGAGGTTCTTGCTGAGTGGTTTGGGTAGAATCTCCCTGTAACTTGTCTTAGTCTCTGGAAGGTAAGGAATAACCTGCTTTTCCATCCCATTTTATTTCCTTTTCTATTGCTGCTATTCTTCTGTCTCCTCACTTCTGATTTCCTTGTCCATTATTTTCTCTGAAAAACAGTAATGCAGTAAGTGGGCTCAGTACATCTCAGTACATCAACCAGGGCTGCCTATTACCTGTGGTTTGGAATGCCAGCTTCTTGGACTTGGTTTGTTTTGCATTCAGAGTTGTACCCAGTCTGACGTTTTGCAATTTGTCTTTCAAACTAATGCTGTGAACCATGAAAAAAATAAAAGAGCATGTGGAAAAGTTTTTGGCAATTTATTCTGAATGTGTCACGTAGACATCTCAGATTTTCATATTCTTTTAGAAATACCCTCTTTTGAGAGGGATTCACAAATAGAATGGGTGTTTGGGCAGTTACTCTGTTTTTAAAATGTCAAGTGGTAATGGCAGGTTGGACGTGACAATACTGGAACTTTCTTGGTGTACTTTCTAACAGAACACCTGGTGTCATTCCTAGAGAGCAGTTTTCCTAGATTTCATTTCATTTCACCATCATGGATGTTCATCGTGAAAAAATGCCCATTTCTACTCCTCCTTAAAATGCAGAAAATTAATCTTTCAGGTGTATGGGTCTTTGCAAGATTAATAGAGAACAGCTTGTGGCATAATTTCAAGAAGATATTGATGCATCTTCAGAGTCCTTCCATGTATCGTACAAATAATTCCTTTCTGACCTTAAGGTCAGAAAATTTGCTTTGTAAATTATTAATAGGGTTATGTTTTTCACTTACCAGATTTTTAACTAAAATCAGCATTCAGAGTTGCATTGCTAGACCCCAAGTTTGGAGCCTCGTGTAGCAGAGGTAAATGTGTGCATGCAACAGAAACAAGGCGGCCAACAGCGTCCTGGCTTGTATCAGGAACAGTGTGGCCAGCAGGAGCAGGGAAGTGACTGTCCCCCTGTACTCAGCACTGGTGAGGCCACACCTTGAGTGCTGCGTCCAGTTTTGGGCCCCTCACTACAAGAAGGACATTGAGGTGCTGGAATGTGTCCAGAGAGCGGAATTGAAGCTGGTGAAGGGTCTAGAGAACAAGTCTTTTGAGGAGCAGCTGAGGGACAGCTGGTTGTTTAACCAGGGGAAAAGGAGGCTGAGGGGAGACCCTATTGCTCTCTACAACTATCTGAAAGCAGGCTGTAACGAGGTGAGTG
This sequence comes from Buceros rhinoceros silvestris, assembly GCF_000710305.1. Taxonomy (NCBI): domain Eukaryota; kingdom Metazoa; phylum Chordata; class Aves; order Bucerotiformes; family Bucerotidae; genus Buceros; species Buceros rhinoceros. The sequence goes on from NW_010433044.1 coordinate 41,021, forward strand.
TTGGTCACTTTTCCATATAACAACCAATAAACATGTTTTTCTCTTAATCATTCTTGTCAAACTCATTCTATTCTGGGCACTTCCACCAGTGCCAATAGGACAAGAGCAAATGGCCTCAAGTTGCACCATGAGAGGCTTGGTTTGGATATTAGGAAAAATTTCTTTACAGAGAGGGTTGTGAAGAATTGGAACAGGCTGCCCAGGGGAGTTGCTGAATTATGATCCCCGGAGGTATTTGAAAGACATGTAGATGTGGTGCTGAGGGTTCACTGGTGGCTTTGGCAGTGCTGGGTTAATGGTTGGACTTGGTAATCTTAAAGGTCTTTTCCAACCTAAGTGAATCTTCGATTCTGTAAATGTGCATGCTAGATATAACCCACTCTGTAATTATTTCCCCAGACAGACGGGAGCTGAGAATGTAGTGAGATCTGAAATTTGATCCTGTTACAGAGTTTTTGTAGGTACACACATGCATACCACTCCTAAAAACAGAAATGACTTACTAATAATATAATATGATTACTTAATATCATTAAGATAATTCTTTGTTTTTTAACCTACTCAACACACTCAAGTCTTGCTTGTTCTCAGCTTCTTACCAGCTAATCATAAATTACTTAGATGGATTTATTACAAAACACTAAGTGTACCATTTTTGTGTACATGTTGTGCTTCCCAGTCTGATAATTTTGGGAGAGACTCCTAATCCTTTATATCTTTCAGTTTTCTTGACAGTTTTCCTACTTAGCCAAAATTCTTTTTTCAATATTTGACAAAAATGTGATAATTTTAGTGTACTTGAATTAATTTGGCTGCTCTCTTCCTGGGCTTTCCTATGATTTTGTTCCTTTTGATTCCTTTTTTCCCCAAGAACAACGAATCATTTCACTGCCACCTCGCAATTTAATTGAAGCTATTGTTTTATGTAGGTCTTCTGAACTCGGAACGTGAACATGAAGAGAGGCAATTCAAAAGCTGGAACAGATATATTTCAAAAAAGAGTATCAAAACTTGAACAGAAACAGATCTGTACACATACAGTGTAGATTTGTCTTCCTAGCTGTTTTAAAACAGGGTGCTTGAAAAGTAAATGGAGTGATTGTTTCCTGCTGCCCTTTCCTATGCTCAGCTTTCTTCCACTCTTTCAGACAATGCTTTTGTAGAAAATGCTCTCCCCAAACTGAAGGGAGGAGTTTCAAACCAGTCACGTACCTCAGTTTGTCTCAGAGATTAGTATTTTAGGGCGCAGGCTGCCCTGAGCTGTTCCAGCTACAGCTTAACAATGTCCGTTCCCAGGGTCCTCAGCTATTTGGGATATGCAGATGAGCTCTGGAAGCATGGAGGAGGGTGGAGGGTTACCCCACCGCTGCTGCATGAGGATGCTGGGAAAGTTGCTGCAGACCAGCTGGTGCTCAGAAACAGCGTCTAAGTCCATCTAAGCCTGGAGTGGGTTTGTGTTTTCCAACTGAAGCAGTCAGAGAGACTATGCTATAATATGGTGGTTTATATTTTAAAAGTGCTGTTTTATCATTGACTAGTCCTACTGAGTAATGAGGTCAACACTTTGTAGTTTTAATGTCCACTACCACCATTTTTCTAAGCCTCTTAGCTTGACTTGATTTTCAGGCACTTCCCAACTCCAGGAGCTTTATCATTGCTGAAAGACGACCAAGTCAACTCTTCTACTGTCTAGGTTTCAGTGTCTGACTTGTAGAACTGAAGTTTCGAAGTGACTACTTATTCCTCAGAAAATTGAGGTTTCCTGGGTCTGTCAGGCTGTCCTCAGAGTGCAGGGCTGACCTAACCAAGGGTAACTAAATTAACTTCTGCAGAATTTTCACCACAGCATGAGCAACTGTATGTCTAATGGAGTTTCGTAATCGTGGAAAGATTATGCAATACTACTCAGGGATGTCAGAAACAGTAAGCATAAGATTATAACCAGGGTAAAGGCTCCGGAACACCCACTTAGAACACCACTGAACTAGACCCAACACTCGATTCTAGAAAAAAAGACGAGCTTGAAAATCTTTCTCAAATGATGGCAAATGATGTCGTAATGTAAGAGAATGCAAGAAATTCCTTCTTACCCTTAATTCTACCAAATGAGCACGGCAAAATCTTTCTCCTCATAGTCAGACTTGGTAAAGTCTGGGCATGGCTTCTAGGTTATATTTCTGCCTTTAACTCAGGGGTGTTTGAGCTGCTGGAGGCAGGCGGGTGGGGGGGAGAGGGCTTTAGTTTGTGTTTCCTTTCCCAGTTCTTGTTGAGTTTTTTTCTCTCTTTTGGGAGTAGGAGTTTACGTTAGTGTCAATAGTTTATGAACTATAGAAGTCTTTATTTACAAAATGGGTTTAAAAATCCTTTGAACACAGGAAAAAATTAAACTGCAGGGGTTAGTGTCTTTGCTTGTAATGTAAAGCTTTTTCATAACTAGCACACTGTCCAGAAATGTTTATATCTAGCTGCCTCCATGCCTTGCTGCCTTTGTCTCTCTCTCCCATGTTTCTCTCTTCAAACACGTTCCCTGCATTTGCTTTAATCTCCAGGGATTTTTTTTTTTTTTAAAGTTTGGCTCGTGATTAGGCCCTGAGTTTTGCTTGTCTTTAGGGCTTTTGCTTTTATTTTCAGAAGGGTTTAATTGATCTTACACTTCTGATGAAGAGGATCTGAAGTTTATGGACTTAACAAGGTTTCATGCTGTCTGAGCTGTGAGAGGAAGGAAGGAGGGATGTGTTGAACCATTTTGGGTGAAAATGGACACACAGGAGTTTAGATTTTGTTAATTTTCACCTTTCTTCCAGGACAGAGGGCTGTCCGTAAGTAATGTGGTTATAAAGTAAAGGATGATCCTCTGTATAAGCTGTGCGCTAGGTACTCTTTATCAGGGAGTGCAGTGATAGGATGAGGGGTAATGGCTTCAAACTGAAAGCAGGTAGATTTAGATTAGATATTAGGGAGGAATTCTTTACTGTGAGGGCGGTGAGACACTGGAACAGGCTGACCAGAGAAATTGTGGATGCCCCATAGCTGGAGGTGTTCAAGGCCAGGTTGGACAGGGGTTTGAGCAACCTGGTGGCTGATATGAGTTCCTTTATTTTTCATACTTATACAACAATTCAGTTTGCTTTCATTCATAGATGTGTGTATTATTTATCTAAATGGCATTAATTTATATCAATAAGTAAAATGAAAAGGCTCTCTGCCACAGACAGACAGGAGTGTTGCTAGTTTCACTTGAAGAAGGAAGATACCCAGCAAATAGGTGAGTAAAAATGTGTGCAGCAAATGGAGCATAATAGAGAATTGCTGCAAGAGCCATGCCCTGAGCAGGCTCTGGGGGCACCTGCTTTTGTCCTGGGTATATTGGCAAGTGGTTTTCTGGGAGGGGAAGATGAGGAGGCTAGGAGGGAACCTCTTCAGGTGTAGCTAACTCAACATGGTGTAAGCTTCATGTACTCCATGGTCAATGGCAATCAGAACATTTTAAAGGTTGTTACGGTACCACAGATGTAGGAAAATTTGTCTTAGTAACAAAATCGTACTGTCTAGTTGTCCATAACCAAGCCCTGCAGTGGGGGTGGAGAGAGGCGGTGCGCACGGTGGGGTGGTGCCCTTGGCCTTTCTGTGCACACGCAATCACGCATGTTCCTTCTCCAGTGCTGACTCTCCTCAAAGCAGGGGAAAAAGCTGCATCCGTTCAAGCAGGAAGCCTTTTGCTGCTACGAGTCTGATCCAGAAATGTTCTTCAAGAGCCCTGTGTTTGTTCTCAAAGTGCATGGGAATGTAGCTTGGTAAAAAATGAGGGTCCATGCTGATTATCTGGCTCATGCCGTGCAATGATTCAGGCTGTAGCAATGCGTGAGAACTGGCTTCTGATTAGCAAATCCCAGCGTGTTAGTCAGCCTGCAGGGACATGGAGCAAGCGATTTTGTGTGGACTGGGTACTGTGTGTCCCTGACCCACGGGAATGTGTGGCAAAGGGCACTGGGACACTGACCTTCCTGGCAGCATGCGGCTGCTCTGCCTGCCCATGGGCCTGGCTTCAGTGTCCCTTCCAGGACCATGAGTGATGGAGGCATGAAACAAAGGTCAGAGCTTTTGCTGGCAAAGTGAGAGGCAGAAGAGAAGCCCAGGGGACTTGCTAAACTGCCAGGAAAGAAATACTAAATAAGGCATGAGTAATTTGTCTGTGGGTAAGAGCCGGGGCTGGAGCAGCGGGCCTGTCCCACTGTTAAAGGTAACATGCTGCTGCCATCTCCCGCCATGGCCCCAGTGCCCTGGACAGGCTCTGGGGTGCTGGGGACCTGCCCAGGGCCTCTGAGAAATGCACGTTGAAGAGCAGGAGTTGGGCCAGATAGACGGTGCTGGTGGGAGCAGCAGATGCAAGGTGCTGTGCGTGTTAGAGGATGCGCAGACTCCTGCCCACAGCACCAGCACGATGGTGCTCCCTCACTGGTCCCAGTTACCTTTGCTGGCATGGCTGCTGCACAGCTGCATCGGGGAGGTAATGAATACCCCAGGCACTCGCAGCCCTGAAGAGCGTTTTCTGAGGAGCTTTATTTGGGATTTTGGCACCCAGATCCTGCTGTGCAACACTGTAATGGGCTGTGCCAGCAGCTGCAGTGGACCAGCTCAGTTCTGGTGGCTGGACACAGGTAGATGGGACCCTCAGAGCTGTCCTGTCACTGATACCTGTTGCTGGCCTCTGACCCAGCTCAGTGCCTGAGCCCACAGCATGATTTATGTGTTACCATGAAAGGAAAGCCGGTGTGATGCCTAGCACCCCAGTGCACAGAATGGCTCCATTTTGCAGACGAGTCTGGAGTCCAGTCACTTGCTCTGAATTGTGTCCTGGATTTCCCAGTCGGGTCATTAGTCCTCGGAGTGTCCCTGGCTGAGGCCAGGAATTTCCCAACTATTTGCAGTGGGAGGGAGGGATTTTTTGGCTCTGCTAGTTATTTCTTGGTAGTTGGAGGCTGCTGGGAACACAGGAAAGCACTAGATTGCTTTCCTGTGAACAGCACAAACGTCTGGAAAACATGTGTAAGATGCTTTTGCAGAGAGGTTCAATGTTACCGTGATTATCAGCAGTCAAAGCAGAGCTGTAACCCCCCAGCAGCCTGCCAAACGCATCACCCCACAGGTTCCTCTGAGTTGAGTCGCTGTTGCTTTGAAGCTTTTGTGCTGTGTAGCAGCCCAGTGCCTATCTTCGCTGGACAAACCTGGGCACACAGGCACATCCTCATCTCCTCGGCAGGTTCTGCTGGCCCCAGCCATGGGTATGGAGAGCTGTTCCCAGGAACCCAGCAGCTTCTGGCATGCTGATGTGTAGCTTGTGCAAGTATGTTTTCTGTGGAAAGCAGGTCATTGCTGTCATGCTGCTCAGCCTTATTCCCTTTTACAGGAAGCAATCCTGCTCTGCCAGCAGAGAAGCAGTCCATAAAAGATGAAGCTTCTGCCTCCTCTTCTGCATGTACTTTGCCCTGCAGCTGTGAAACCCAACTGTGCTGATGCTCAGCAGCTATGAGCTCAGGTGAGGATATGTGAAAAATCCCACGCTCCTGGAGAAACTTCAGGGGCCTTATGCAGAAGAGTGACAAGTGAACAACCATGCGGTGACCAAACATTTTGGAAAAGCTCTCTAGGGTTGTATTTGCACGTGCTTTAGCAGTGAAGTGATAACTGGAATTATCTGTCTGGGATGGCTCTTTTGTGGCAGTGACAGAAATAATTTTTGCTGCTGGGAGTGACACATAATGTAACCCCTCATCCTCACCCCCTCACAGACCCCTTTTACATGGGTCTGAGTCGGCCTACAGAAATCAGAACTTCAGTCAGGAAGGGGAAACTGTCTCTCCTCAGGTGCCACCCTTGAAACCTTTTGGTTTGGATGTGACCAACCTTTGAAGATCCAACTGTGCTTTTTCTGTACTGAGATTTAGGTTTGCTAAAGGCCTGTAGGGTCCTCCCCCATTAGAAACAAAAAAACACCACAAACCCTGGTGAGACTCAGGGCAATGCCAGACCTAGCGAGGTCTGTGAAGCCTTTTTTTTTGGGAAATGAGGAGGCTGTCTGAGCAGACAGTGTTATAATCTGCTCCTCACTGCCTTAGTGTTTCTTAGAACTGGATTTTTGGACAATATTCTTCCCCTTTTCAATAGACCTAAAGAAGCCTGCCTTGGAGCACTGGTCCTACACCTTCTGAGCATGGGAACTGCAGGCAGACACAGCCACGCCTTCCCTGGTGAGACCCTGCAGCGCAGAACATACAGACCAGTGGCCAGTAGCAGGAGTAGAGCCAGGTGCCTGGGACAGGGACCTGTCTCACCACCAAGATCAGCCAGTTGCAGCCAACACCTGTTTCCAGGAGCAGTTACAAAGGACTGCAGCATTTGTCCACGCACCCCACCAGGAATATATACCAACTACTGCCTTTTGTCCTCGTGAACCAGGACACATCTCCCTGTGGGAATGTCTCCCTGTTTCTTGCCTATGAGGTAGTGCCTAGACTCGACTCCTCCTAAGGTTACCAGTTCAGCCTTACAAAACACCAACTCCAGCACACGAGGCAAGTATGGAATTTTGTTTTGTTTTCATATATTATGTACTAGACAAATGCAACATTCAGGCACAGGGTAACAAGGAGGAAGACATTCACAACTGACCACAAAGTAAATTGTAGAAAGAGTTTATATGACAATAACCATGCAGCTTGCAAAAGAATGAAGATAGTGTACTGGTATTAAAACACATTTCCATACAGAGACAGCTTATGCAGCAATTTACACGTTTAACCTCTGGCCGGAGTATGCAAGCCCTTTCAAGCTGGCATTCAGATTACCAGTAGCTTAATCAGCCATACTTTAAGTACATAGTAAAATTTGACTTAATGTTTACATTCACTAGCCATCCAATCCAGCATGAAGGCACTTTCGTTGTTAGTATGTCTGTCCTTGTGTCCCACGCCTCTGCTTACCTAGATGCGCAGATGAGCACAGCAACATTTGATGACCAGTCACCTTGACCCCACACTCCTTAAAGCCACGTAAAAGCACTTGGGTTGCTAGACAATCCATTGGCGTATTGAGGTGTCAGGCTATATGTGACACAGCAAACAAGACTGGTGCGAGGACTAGGTCCATTAATGCGTGTGCTTTGACACGAAGAAATGCAAGAGGTGTTACCAGTTTCAACGCTGCAGCGTATGCGTATCTACCATGCCTGCAATTGCCAGAGAAGTACAGGCGCCGCAGGGTGCAGAAGACCCTTCAGGCTGAGCAGGAGGACGTGGAGCTTTCCAGCCGTCTGTCGGCAGTTGTGCCATATGTGATTTTCATCTATTGTTACAGAAGTGTGCTTCTGCAGAGAATCAGTGACTTTATTGCATATATGCATATATCCCCTTCAAGGTTGCCTTTGCAAATAAACGCAAGTACTGACTAATCTGCATTCTGGCAGGTACTCACTGCCCACCCTCTCTTTGTGCACTAAAGTTAAGAGGCGGGGGGAAGTGGGGAATTGTTGAGATCTGGCCCTTAGTCATTAATTTTAAATTTGTTTGTTCCAAATATCGAGGCCTTAAGAATACATCCTTGTGCATTAAGTCAGCACTGCGTTCATTTTCAAGAATGGCTCAGATTGCACAAGTACTACAAAGGAAATGACAGTGAAAGCAAACACATGTATGTGTTTTAGCTTAACGTTTTTTTTATTGATCCTTTCACTTTTAAAGAAGAGAAATGGAATTTGTAAGTTCAAGGCAAGACTCTGAATTTTACCCTTCTCCAGACCCTTGCACTTACACCTCCACTTCACCGCAGTGTCCTGGATCAAGAGCTAAGCTGAAGACAGTGGGGTTAACTCTAATTCCCAAATGTCTGTTACATGACAAAAGACTCAAGATTTTTGTTATAAACTACTTCCAAATAACATTAAAAAGCAACTACTGGAATTTAAAATGGCTATATATCTCTACCCTAGTAAACAGACAAGAGGTTACAGAAGATAAATGAAGTTTTACAATCTGTCACTTCCTTTAACATAGTTAAAGGAGTGTATCCAAGTAACAGTTAATCTCCATTACAACAAACAACTGTCTCAGGGAAAATAAACTAGTATATTTAGGCTATTTAAATGCACAAAAATTACAATCTAAAATGGGTACGTTCTGGAGCAGGGCTGACTTAATCTGAGGGTCTCTGGAGCTACAGATCTCACTGTGAGGTCAATACCACAGCAGCATATATTGATGTGGGTCTTGGACGTTCAAGACCTGGCGCTAATTAAACAAGTTCAATTACTGAAGTTGAATCAGCATGGTGATTCCCACATATTGGGCACACCAATCAAATTTTAACCATTTGGGGTGCTCATGATTTACGGTCAAAAGCTGAAGCTGCACACCCCACCCCAGGCCATGGGGCTTCTTCAATGCCCAAGAACGCAACTTGGCCCTCACATGAGAACTCCCTTCTCCTAGGGCTGAAGTTTGTTTTCCAGTCCTGATAATTAGCATTTTGCTAGGCTGCTGTGACACAGCATGGCACATGCTTCTTGCACTCTCCAGAAGGAAGTTTAGAAAAATTTCTGCGCTGCTGCGCCTCGTGCTGCTAGGTTAAGGCTTAACAGGCAGTTTGGTTGACTAGAGTAGGGCATATGAAACATAATCCCGAGACTTTCACTACAGTGGAAGAGGATATACCCACACTAACTGCCCTGAAAGTGAGTCACCACACACTAGAAACAACCCTAACAACCTCCTGTTCTAACAGAACCACCACAACAAAGCTACAGCCATAAGTATATTCACTTCGCTCGTAAACAGAGCAGTTAGCCAGCCTGCACTTAAAAGATGTTTCAAACATGCTGATACAGGAAAAATATATATCTACTAGCTTCCCTTCCCTGCCACTGAAGTTACAAGGTCTTTACAATTATTCTACCACCCCTACCTGAAAAATTCGAGCCCAGGAAATAAAATGGACAGGAAAGTGCCAATATCGAAGAGTGATTTGATTCTAGTGATGCCTTCAATTTATAAAGTGCACCACAGTTACTGGGCAGGGGGAAGAGAGCTTTTTCCTTATTTACTATGTTAGGGCCAAGTTAAGAGAATTTCAGTGGATTGCCGTGATTAAATTATAGATACTATAAAACCTTGTGTGTAACTGTTTGATACCGTTAGCTTGTTAAGAGCTCTAGTACAAAATCAAGATAAACCCTTAACACTGCATGATACAGTATTTGGCACTTAGTTTTACGGACAAGCTGAAAACCTGTTATTTGTATGTATTGTGGCTTCTACAAGCTGTTCACCAACCAGCACCTCTGGCTTCGTCTTTAGGATTTTAGCCCTAGATAAATGCACAAAGAAGGAATGTAACTGTCAGACAGAATTCTCTCTAGGATACAATCCTGTACGATCAGGAGTGAGTGGCCCATAAACAATGAAGAAAGAAAGATGCCAGAAGTGACACGCCAGAACTCTTGTTAGCACAGACCTTTAAAATTGGAACCTCTTGACACTGTTTATTATTGGAGATGTCCATGATTAACAGCAACTGAGAACAAAATACCTTCCCTTTACACCGTTATTCAGGAATAACTGAAGTTGTCCCTCAAATATGACACTTGCTATCAAAAGTTAGTATCACTAGATCACAATATGTAATATAAAAAAAGAAAGAAAGAAATGATGACCCTGTTTTTGAAAACATCCAAGCCTTGGAAGCAATGTTCAGACTAAGTAGCCAGGTTGTGACCTGCAGTGTTTGAGAGATGGAGAAGAGGTGGGTTAGATGGCTGCAGGGCAGTTCTAAAAAGCACCACTGCTCAGCAAAGACTTTCCCTTTTACTTGTGGTTTCTACAGTCACTATCAAGCTTTCCAGAGAAGAGGACCCATCCCCCAGTAAAGTACCTGCCATTATTTTCCAAGAGGAATGTGTTCTGACAAAGGAATGCTCCTTCAGCCTCTGAAAAAATGAAAGGCAGTCCCTGCTGTCTCCTGACAGCATAATTTCCATTATGCCCTTGCCCTCTGTGAGTGAGTTTGAAGGTGCCAAGATGGAAAGAGGGGAGGAGAAAGATGTAGTTACAGTAAGCTGCAACACAGTCTTTTAGTTTAAAAAAGCACACAGGTAAAAAAAAAACCAACCTACTGTTGGGAGAAAGACACTCCTGAATACTGAAATGTTAAAGATTCTGCATTGTTTATCTGTTTTAAATAGTCTGGACTTCAAGAGGTAATTTATGAATTTACTCTAGCACTGACTTTCTTTGAAACAAAGGCAGAAGACACATGGTGAACATTTACATGTGTACTCATGCTTCCATTTAAGCTGGCAGAAAGACAAGGGAAGTTGAAATGTTACTGATGCCTGCCTTTCCAGGGCCTTTAGCAAGTGCTTTGCAGAATGGCAGCACAAGAGATTACAGCATAAAAGGTTGCGGGTGGTCTTAAATACATAGTTCTTTTGCTGAAGGAGAAATAAAACCCTTGTTTTATTCTCACAACACAGCATTTAGTGTCTTGAATTAGGGTTTTATTAGTGTCAGATTAGAAAGCTGACTAGACTACGTTAAGGTTGAAAAAAATTTACAAGAGTGCCATAAAATTTCTAGTTCTCATTGGAGACAGGCTTTATTTTAATCTAATTTCATTTTTCTTTAAAACCCTGGTAGAGACGACAGTCTCCAAGAAATCTTGGATATATCTTCAATAAAATGCAAACTGTATGGACAGGGGAAAAGTGAGACCTAAGAAAAAATTAAGGAATTTTAACAGCCACAGAAGTGTTAGTTGTGGTTCATGACTGCTAATAGATACATACTACCAGTAACGTTCAAATGCAGGGTATACTTTTTGGTGGGGTTTTTTTTTTTTTGTTTCTTCTGGGAGCTTCAATGACTTCAGTACTTTGGTTTTTGCTGCTTTCAGTGCCACAAAGGTCCTGCAGCATTAGCAGTGAGGTTACAGCACACTAACTGTAGTCATCAGGAAGAAGGTCATACTCCCTTTTTTCCTGAGTAGTTACAGCTTGCTACTTGCCTCTCAAGCTGAATACAGCAAGGGTGCATTTGCTAAACAAAGGCAGTTTATATGACCAGAGAGGTATGCTATAATCAGACAGTGATTTCGGTACAAAACCTTAAACTGTTAATCTGTGTTTTTATCCGGACTTTTTAACTTTAGGATGAGACTGAATTGCTGCGTGTCAAGTTGCAAGGCACATTTTTAGGCCAGATTATCATATAGTTCATATGTGCACAGAGAGGCAGGATATTAATTACTACGGTAGCATTCAGAGTCAAGCAATCATGGTGTTTTCTTATTTGCACACCATAGCAAGTTCTATTTAATTTTTAAATGGGGATGAACATGATTTGCATGTCTGGTAAGCTGGAAACTGAGACACCAAGCAAAGTCAAAATTCAGGAAGTCAATCAAGCTCACGTCAAAGTATAAGACGTAAGTATTCTTCCACATTAAAATACTAAGTCTTCAGCCTTACTTTTGCATAAAGGTGCCCCAAGCAACTAAAACTGTCATTTTAGACTTGTACACTGTCATAAATCAGAGTGTTTTTTCTAGGAAGTCTATTGGCTGATGTGAGTAATTGAAACTTGCCATTGTCAATCATGTTAATCTGGTAAGACAAGACAAAAAACCAAAGGTAGCACAAAGGCTTGTTCAGCTATCCAGACCTAAGATTTTATGTAGTGCATAAAAGCAAGTCTCCAGTTGGTCTGGACTGAAGATTTTCCACAGAAACACAGTCTTTATTGTACTTTGTCGAATTACTTTTCACCTCACTTCAATATTCTATCTGCATTGAGATAAAAATACCTAGCTTACTTTATCAGAAACACAGGAGGAAGTGTGAACAGGCACTAAGGCAGGCCTATACAGAGCCAGTCTCTTCTCTCACTGAGGCATGTAGCCTCCCTGCCTCACAGTCTGTGGGAGGTAACTTTTTGGCATTTCATCAACTGAAGGTGGATTTCCATCCACTGTTTCAGGTCTCACAGTTTGTCCTTCAGTACTTGTCTGTAAAACATCTGACAGAGCAGCTTCCTGGGTACTTTTTTCCAGCCCAAGGCCCAAGAGCTGTAAATTCTGACCTGAGATCTGCAGTTGTGCAAATCCAACAAGATCCCCCTCATTAGAAGTCATTTGCTTTGTTCTTTCAAAGCATGGCCTGTCTGTGTTGGTTTCATCCTGACCACCATTTTGTTTGAAATACTGCTGCCTCTGTGTTGTACTGTCAGCTCCTCCAGCATGATCCTCTGATCTCTCTTCTGAATCTAGCAGTGGCTGAGTTGACTCAGACCTGGAAAAGACTTGTACAGGTGTTTGATCTCTGTAGCCATTAAGTACTACAGTTGAATACTGTACAGTGCTTGAAGTATTTTGTGTACTTTCACCTTCATCGCTGTCAGAGACGCTTTGCCTAGGAGAAGACATGCACGAGGATCCTCCAATACCACTGCTGTGCCCTTCTGAAGTGCTTTTCTCCTTTTTAAGCAAATCAAAGGGTTTTAGATCTTGTTCTGAAAAAGACTTCTTGTCATCAGCTTCTATTTCTACGACGCTTACATCTGTAAAGCTGCCTTCTGGGTACATCTGATCTTTGGAACTAAAGTTATGCTGAAAGAAAGAGAAGGATGTTGCCTAAGAGGAAGGTTATGTCAAAGATCAAAAACCCCATTAAGTACCTGAATTTATTCTGTAATTGTTCTGAGTTTCTTCATGTATGTTTACTAAGTCTGGAAATATCTCCAAAGTAACTGCTACAAAATGAAGGACATAGCTTTGTTTCCAACACAAACAGCTATTCTACACAGTGGGTGTGCAAGCTTTGTTCTAATTAATTTTAATTTAATTATTCACACAAAAATAGAGCCATCTGCTGTGCACCACAGGAATGTACTATATTGCAGGCTATACATACACTACTTCCAATAACGTATTCAGTGTCACAAGCACTTCAAAGAAGTTAGACAGTTTATTGAACAGAATTTACTATGTCATTAACAGGTGACATATATTTGTCTGCCATTTCCTCACCCATAAGGAACTCAGAGCTTCTCTCTAATTCATGACTTAACTGTGCAAACAAGTCACTTCAGTGTTTTAAGAATGGCAATCACAAATTCTGTTTGCTTAATCCTGATGTCCTGTGAGTAAAATAATTAGGACTTGACCCTTCCAACTAGTAAATTGAATATAATTCACAATGTTAAAGCCTGCTCTATGTTATGAACTTGTGCTAAGGGACATGATTTCTAATGCTGAAACTAATGATGCAATGAAGCCTTTGAACCATATCATATCACAACATCATGAAACTTAATATCCAGGGTTTCTTTTCCTTGAAATCTGCCTTCTAGAAGATAGAAGACTTCCACTGGTTAGTTTATTTGAAACCTTAGGGAATAGGAAGATACAGGACACAGAAATGAGTATTACCTTAGCTGGAACTTGAGGAGACCACTGAGCAATGTTACTCTTGGATGGATCAGGGACAATAGGCCAGATATGTTTTTTAATTCTGTAAAGAATTAAAACCAGAATAAAATTACTAGATGCACTCCTCAAATTCCTATGATGATAGCAAGTACTGCATAATCCAGGATGTCACTTCCTTACACAGCAAATTCCAAGAGTATTAATTTCCAAATGGAATGCTTCCAGCACTTCTCTACATCTCTGTTGGAAGACATACTAGCAAAGCACAGCACTACACTTGTAACTCCTTTACACATCAGATGCAGCCATCCAACATAAGGCAAATGGTAGCGGTTAGTGAAGTATTTTCAAGTCTGTAGCACTCTAGAATCTACAGAGCAATTATTTAGGTAATGTTTAGGACGCATGTCAGTATAAAAATAGACCGTTACTCCTTTAAGACAACTATGAATATCACAGCTGTCAAAACCTAAGCCAAGTTCACAGCTAAAAATAAAGTTAAAATATTTAAAGAAAATCTTGCTTCATTTTTTGTAACAGTGAACTCTTGTTATCTAACCATAGAGTTTCCGTATGTAAGTACCCCCAACCAAATGAACTTTGAAACTGATGCACCTATCCTGCTTTTTATTAACAGGCTCTGACAACAGCTCCTCTGTATGAGAGCTCTGAAGGACACTGCAAGACAGGCTCTTCAAGTGACATCCATTAAGAACTGATTTTAGGAGCAGCAGGAAGGTCAAAAGGAAAAGGGCACAAAATGCTGTCTTTAATTAGAAAGAAAACATAGCTGACTGGGGACACAGGAGAGGTGCTACTCCTTGCCAGGGAAAACATTTCAGCGATGAGCTCTCACCTAAAGTCACAGAGAAGAGCTCTGGGCAGAGGGAGCTTGAGGAGGCAGGATATTTCTCAGCAGAGAGTGAACAGGTACATAGTTGGACTGAGGTTATGCAAGGTAGGCAAGTAAGATCTCTGTCTCATTTTTTTGCCAGTAAACCTTAACTTTGCTAACAGTAATTAAATAGCTCAAATGCAGCCAAACAGATCTTCTGTACTTCACAAACTAGGGATCATCATTCTACTCATACGATGATTAAGGAAACACCACAGACAGTATATCCTGATTACAACCTAACGGACCAACTCTAACAAAAAAGCCAGCAATTTCCCTGCAGGACGGAGTCTTGGAACAGTTAGTTTGTGTGCTATTTGTTGACGGTAAGAAATTAGTATCTGAAGAGGCCTTGATTTCTCAAGGAGAAAATGTTTGTCTCCAACCAGTCTATGGGTGTTTCACCTTCTTTTCCTGATCCAACTGCAGAATATTTACTACTGTTAATACTGTCTCTCTGTTATGCCCAGAAATATCAGAAGCATAAAGAGAAAGACTTCATTTATACTTACAAGTCACGTTTGTTGAAACAAAACAAAACTCCAAGGAGCACAATCAGCAGAAATGCTAGACATACAGGTACAACTATGGCTTCAATTTCTCCTTTCCCTGAAGAAAATGAAGAGAAGCAGTTATAGCCCGCTTTGGCAAGCAGGGAACTCAGCAGCAGCATACATTCCAAAATGGACAGAATAAACCCACAGAGCTGTCTTAAGCTTCACCTTCAGAAGAACCTTTTCGCCATACAAAAAGAGCCCTGTTGGTGAAAACACGAAATGCTCTGTCTCAGCATCTAATGGCTTGCATCAACAAAGAGCCCACAGACTGATCTAGAAGCTGCAGTACTGACAGAGCAAGTGATTTTACTGTTCGAGCAGGTATGACAGTAACATCTGTGTAATTTCATCTGTGGTCCAGGTGTTTCAGTGGCCTACTGGCTGCCATAACATCATGGTCAAATATGTCACTTAAGCAAAGGTCACTCACTACTCATCCATTGGTTTATTCCGTACACTAAAATATCCTCTGCCTGCAACCCTTGTGGCTCTTTGTGGGGTCCCTCCCAAGCAGACAGGCCTTCATGAACTCCCCCAATACGAGTCCGTCGCATGGGATGCAGTTCTTTATGAACTGCCCCAGCATAGGTCCCTTCCACAGGGTGCAGTCCTTCAGACAGACTGCTCCAGTGTGGACTCCCCACAGAGACAGTCTTCTTTAGAAGCAGTTCCTTGCTCCAGTGTGGGGTCCTCCATGGGCTGCAGGTGAGCATCTGCTCCACCATTAACCTTTGTGGGCTACAGGGGGTCAGCCTGTCATCTCACCATGAGCTGCAAGGGAATCTGCTTCAGTGCACCTAGCCCCCTCCTTCTTCACTGACCTTACTGTCTGTAGAGTTGTTTCTCTCATGTCCTATTCCTTTCTGCCACTGGAGGTTTTTCCATCAGTATCTTTTTCCCCTTCTTAAATACATTATCACAGAGGCACTACCACCACTGCTGACTGGCTTGGCCGTGGCTAGAGGCAGGTGTGACTAGGAGCCAGGGAAGCTTCTAGCAACTTTTCACAGGAGCCACCCCTGCAGCCCCTCCCTCACTACCAAAACCCTGCCACATAGACCCAACACATTAGGGAAGAGCAACACTATACAGGGGGAAAAAAAAAAATCAAAACCTGCTAAATCTACAGAAGTGCTTTCCACAGCTAAGTTCATTTGATGTTGTTGCTCTTAACATTACAAATAGAAAGCACTCTCTAAAGCTTAACATACAGTATGTTAACTCTTCAAAATCAGTCTCTGTAAAGAACTTTAAAGCAAACTTTAATAGTGATATGAATAGTGAATGAAAACGTGGAACCTGAGGAAGGGTTGTAAGCATGACATGCGATGACTGACACCTAGCTTAGCAGATCAAGAACCCAGCATACCTCTGCAGCTTCTTAGGAAACCCGTATCAGCATAATAAATGCCAACCTACCTTCAGATTAAAACAGAGTCTGGACTCTAAGACCAGAAACCCTCAGACAGCAGAAGAGAAGTCAAGGGCACTGAGTAAATCCTAACGACTCACACAAAGTTGGGACAAAAGAATACTATAACCTAAAGTATACACAAAACACCTCCAAAGCCAGCAAATTGGCCAACATAAAAGAACCCAGGACACCTGTAGAGGATAGCTTGTCCTCCATAGAATCAGAGGAAATTCTGACTAAACTACCTGTTTGCATACCGGATAGGCTACTTGGATTATCATGCACCTTTTGAGTATGACTGCAACTGAAACTGTTTGTTCAAATAAAATCACCTTCCACTCTTACCAGATCTTGCACAGTGCTTTGCTATACTGTTGCAACACTGCCTCCTACTTCTGCTAATTAGGACACTCTTCCTTACCAAACTTCTGTGTAGTAAAAGTAAAATCAGGACCACTCCTGCCTCCTTCATCTGTGTATGCCATCATCCGCACAGTATACAGTGTGTCACTGGTTAAAGAAGAAAGGGTATACTCCGTCTTGGAAGGATCCACTGTTACAGCTGAAGAGAGGAAAGAATTTATACTAGTTTTCTGTACTAATTAATAGCATCAATTCTGTACAAACACAATAGCATTAGGACATCATGTCTTCAGATGTGTAAGATTTAGTAGAATGGATGGCTGTATGAAAAATACAACAGACACAGAAAGGCTACAAACTTGTTCAAGAAATGCTGAAATGCATTTGTTTGTATTAAAGTGTCTGAATTTTGGCTCTTGATATTTTACATGTTAATTTCCTTTGGGGCTTTCTTCCCTCCCAGGATGTAGCTACCAACTAAACTAGCAGTAAAAGTTGAGCCTTAGAGGTCTCTAATAAGCAGAATATATGGATAACTAGAAACAGCTAGCTGCTAGCTAGAAAAAGCATGGTTAACTAGAAGTAATAAGTAGGACAGGCGTAAGTAGTTGGCCCTTCCAATTCAAGTGCATTTAAGAGAAAAACTTCTGATAGTGCTAGCTCCCTGTCTTATGCCTGCATGTCATGCACACTACTGAGAACTAAAATGCACTTCAAACAAGATGTTTTACCTAAGTAATATGCTGATCTAGAGCCGCAGGAGGATTAAAAATCCCCTTTCTAAAAATTTTAAGGCTTTATCATAGTTAAATGCAGTAAACTCCTTTACATCTCGAATGACCTAGCTTCATCATCTTATAACACCAGCTCCTCCTGAATTTCAACAGTAGAAAGATGGGAACACAATACTCACAAATCAGCTTTCAGAAATGAAACTCAGGACCCTGCTATACACAGACTTAATGTTCAGAATTCTTTATTAAGGACTTCTCTGTCTGGTATGGAGGAGAGGTATGTCATCATCATAAACTGTTAGTCACACTCAATTCTGTCTTCTTTTTCAGAAACGTGTATAAGAAAGGAGACAGATGGAATATTTCAATGCCACAAATCACTTCTCTGCTTTCTGTTACCTGTTTCATTTCCATCAACAGTTTTGTAAAATATGGTGTAACTTCTGATAAATCCATTTTGTTCATCCACTGAGAGATGGTTCCATGTCAAAACAGCTTCAGCTTTTCCTACTTTCTTTGTCTGAACAGTTGGTCCTTTTGAAGGACCTGTTTTGGGAGAAGAAGATTAGTTTCTGTCGGGCACCCTTCCATTCACAGAAGCAGTGTATTAGGGAGCACTGAATTGCCACTGCATGAAAACATCAGATGGAATATCTGGACTAATTTATCAGCAAAGCATTATTTTCAGACAACACAGAAACTCTAAAGGTGTTTTAAAAGAGAAACCTCCAAGAAAAAAAGATGAAAACCAGTAATCACCAGATCACACAAAATCTTCAACTACTGTTAATTAGTCTTGGCTTCATACTTGAAATTTAAAATAAATCAGTGTAGAAATATTATCATACCAATAAAATAAACTCATGCCAAATTACCTGATAAAGTCTGGAAAAAGAGTCAGCCACAGATATCTGTTTAACTCCTAAATACTCTAAATAAGCTCAGAGGATGTTAATAGAAGGGACAAGATCAATTATGTCAGATAGCCCTCAAGAGTAGGACCATTTTGCGTTACACAGTGCACATTAAAGCAAATGCCTCATTACTTTTAGTCAAAGTCAGTTTATGTGCTCCAAGATGACTATTTCATACTTACGATCTTGCTGAAGATATGCCTTCACAGACTGTCCACTTCCTTGACCATCAGCATATAGAGGGTATACAGTTATCAAGTAACACTTGAATGGCTTTATATCACCTAATAAAAGGAATTCAGAAATGTGTTGGTTCAGACAATCAAATTCCTTTCCATCCTTCTGATTTATTTCAGATACAGGGTTCTGAGTTTCAGCTGTGTTCTTAGATGAACTTTTACCTTATGCAGCTAACTATTTTTTCTAGAGCTTATTGATACTCTGTTCCAAAAAATTAACTAAAGGAACAAAACAATGGTTCACGTACAATGGTTCACATTCAAATGTTAGATTTAATAAAACATACTTCACAGGAAGTCTGTTTTTCTTTAACTTATTTTAAATAAAATGCCTTTGTCTGCAGCGCAGAACCCCAAAGTTACTGATTTGAGCTACTGATCATAATCTGAACGGAACTGTAGCCTTGATAAAGTTTCATTGTTTGAACTGCAACAAGATTCAGAGAATTTGATTTCGAAAGAATTAATCCTTTTTGTTATTTTAATGGTTTCCAAGAATAAGACTATAACCAAAATACAGATAAAACCCTTGCTGATACACAAATTTCAAAATGCAAGATTAGATAGAGTTTTATGTTTAATAAAAACATGCAAATACTTCCACAGTCATGACAAACAGAAGCTCTGAGCATTGTCCCAGATTTCTGTTCTACAATAAAATTCTAGTCAGCATAAGAATACTTAGGTATTTGTAGATATATGAGCTAAATACCTTTTAAGTAAGTTCCTTGAACATTTCCTGGTTCATTTTGCCATTCTATGATGCAGTCTAAACTGCTGGACACCAGACACCATTCAATCACATATTTAAGAACATAGCTATTAGGAGCAGTCCATCCTACCCACAGCTTGCCATCTTTAGGTACAGTTCTAACATTCTTCACAGGAGCTGTGATTAAAGAAAACAGAAAAGTCATAAATATTGAGAGTTCTTTCACTAAAAATTCATAACAATTGCTTTTTCATCAAATGTAGATACTTTTGGGTAATGGTGACAATTGGGCAGAACCTAAGTGAAGGTAAAAGCCATTTTCTGAAATTTGGAAGCTTACATCCAATCTTTGTATCAGAAGTTCAAAATAAGCAGTATTAGGCTATTTAAAGACTGGAAATTAGACCCAGGTTCTCTCAAACACAGTAGTTGCCTTATTTCGCAGTAAAATGATACTAAGTTTCTTCCTATTTCAGAGAGAAATCAAACCTTGAGACACTTCTAAATTCCTATTCTAACCCTCACACTCACATACCTTTCCAAGCACTTATAGCTGCAACATCGCTCTGTTTGAAACATACCCCTAATTAGTTCATCTGATAATTTTAGATGTTAACACTAGTTAACATAGGTAATGCTAAAAGCAGCATCTGTCCACATACTTATTTTTTGCTTCCTGTTCTGGTAGTGTTCGGACTGTCTGGAAGTAAGGAGAAACCAGACTGTAGTTACTACTGCAGCACAATGAAAGGAACATGAACAGCAGGGAAACAGTGGAAGCAGATGACAAACCAACCAGGCAGGGTACTGAAAATGTGGGAGTGAGACTGGAACAAAAGAGAAAAGGAGCAGATGGGGAGAGATGAGAAGGCAGGAGGAAAAAGAATAATGGCAAGATGATATATACATGAAGTAAAAGGATGCTTGCTTTCTTAACCCTTTCATTTTTTAAAAAGAAAACAAAAATGCCTGTTATGCCAAGAAAAGCAACAACATGAAATATACTGTACAGTAGCTATTAGGAGCAAAAAGAACAGCAAAATAGCACACATAGCTTCAACTGAAGCTGTGAGAACATAAATCCATACATTCCCTAGTATACGAAAGGTAGACTAATTATAAGACGTAAGATTATAGATACATTCAGCAATACTTTGTGCATCCATGTAAAACGTATCATTTTATGACACTGAAGATTTCTCATAAGAAAAGCCATGCAAATGCATTTGAAAGGGACATTCAGAGGGCACCAACCTTTTGAATTAGTTGCTGGGATAAGTAAAACTGATGGAGGGGACGCCCCGACTCTGTTATGGGCAATCACAGTCACTTCGTAAGTTCCATTTGGCAGGTTTAATGTAAGATTGGTAGTATTAACAGTGCGTTTCAGAGGACTGGAGAGAGATGATTTATCTATGATAGTCACTTCATAATGCAAGATTATTCCATTGGCTTCAAATGGCTCCAATGCCTGTTGGAAACACATCTTGTATTACACTGATACTGCACATATAGTACTTCAACTTTATTGTCTTTGATGCACAAATTAAAAATCTGAGAGTAAGATAAGTTGTGCAGAACAAATAGCTGCATATTTAAAGAAAGTGCAAATAACATGCGTTCATTTCTGTAAAACAGTAACTTCCAGAACTACTTCTGGTTTAAATCCTCATTTTCTCGGCTCACAATCCTACCTAGTAGTTTAATACAGGCTATTCTGTAAAGATTGCAGAACATGTTTTATGAGACTTTACAATACAATGACATAAAAGGAGTCTCACTTAAGCTGTGTTGAACCTGAATGCAAAACAGCCTCAATTGTTGTCTTTTATTACGTGTGGAAAAACACTTGTTTCTCTTTCATGGTATTAGCTTTCAGATGACTTAGGAGAAAACTGC
>NW_010433044.1:62288-73883 GCF_000710305.1 Buceros rhinoceros silvestris
CTGAACCTGTGAAGTAGCCCCAGTTTTCCAGTTCTAAGCTAAAAAATGTCAGAAGTGGCACGTGACGTAAGGACTACAGGAAATTATGCTCTACCAATATACATGTAACTTCATAAAAGCCACCTCGGAACAGGCAAAAGGTAATAATAAAAAGAAGCTAGATCAAAGGTGAATAAGTTCACTGACCAAAAGAAAACAAGAGATGGGAACTGACCACAACTGTATTAACTTTCTCAGCTTTGATCTAAGCAGCCTACTGCAGGCAAATGTGCAGCACTGTATTTAGTAACTCTGGCCTCTGGAATGTCTCTAGGCAAAAAAAATTCAAAAATGGTTTTTGGAGCTGGAGTACCCCTGTCCAGTGTTACAAAAGTTGTAGGATACAGGAGGAAGTGTAACACAAAAGTTTCCTTTATTCAAGTGAAAGTTTCCAATTCAAACTGCTTAAGGACAGCAAGTCAGGAACCTGTAAATGAATTCTGCGTACTCTGGACAACAGGTATGCATCAGTTACCTGACAGTCTTTACACCTCTACTTTTAATTTTTTTGTAACCAATTATTATAATACTAAAGTTACTTCTCCTATCAATAAAACCTGTGGCATCCCAGCAATTTACTCAAGTTTGTTGTGGTAAATTTTGCCTCTTATAAACTCATGTTTTTAAAAGAATGCTCAACTCCTGCAGTTTATCATTGCCTTACCTTCCACATCAGATGCACAATCCAGGAAGCTGATGAGTGAGACGTTTCAATGATCCTCCATACAGGTGGTCCTTTAGATGGTTCTGATGAAATAAACAAAGCTTAATAGTACAAATACTTTTATTTAATCTGTTTGAATTAATCTTTTTATTATTATTAGATGCTTACTCTTCTTTTAATAAAAACCCCATATGGAAAGTGTTTCTTTAGTTCCTCAAAGAAAGTGATGATTGATGTATTACGTGGAACATCAGCACAGAAAGATGTCCTGAAGGGACGAGCAAAACACCAGTTCTGCTTTAAGTGCATAGTATCAAAATAATTTGAGTCACCATGCTGAGCATCTGCAACAATGGGCTGAAGATGACAGTGCTACACCATGCAGCCTGTGTCCAGAGGCACAGCCTTGCATGTCTGTATATTGAAAACCTTGCTACAGTCTGTATTTGCAATGCTCTCCCTATCCCTCCACAGTATCAAGTCACTGAAAAAAGCAAAGTGCAGAGAAGTTAACAAGGAAACAAATTTCTCCCACCAGAATTCCCGAAGTTTTCTATATCCTTTGTGTTAAAAAGGGTTACAGAACTGCAGTATTTTTGTACAATTCTACACTACTTTCTGGCATCAGTACTGTAAAAAATTCAATTTTATTAAAAATAAAAACTACAAATTTAATTTCAAAGTCGAACGAATCAATCTATTACAGTGCAAAAAAAAAAATAAGTGGCCAATCCTTTGAGAGCCTTAAATTTACACTTTACATGTACAATAAATTTACTTTTATAATTTTACTAGTATTTTCTCCAGGAGTTCATTTATTGCATTTTTTTAACTAATCACTGTAAGTTTTTGGCTGTTTTATCTCCAAAAAACTATCAAGTCTGCAGTGTGAATCTTGTCTCTTACACTTTACATCAGGAAGGAAGGAGAACTGGGAACTGAGACAAAGAGAGCTCTTTCTTACCAATCTGAGTACCCTGCTTTGATTCACGTGAAACAGAAGCAATAATACAGATTATATAGAAGCCTAATATAGATCACGAATGCTATATGACTTGCCTCATGTTCATTTCCTACTATAACATCTTTGTTCTGAGCTAAAATAAGACATGGGTACTTAATCACTAGCAGCAGTATTTTTCCAAAGCCCGTCTCCACAGCAGAAAAGCCATGAAGTCTAAAAGGGCAGGCAGCCATGAAGTCCTCACTGCTCAGGTTGAGATAAGCACAGAAAACAAAACTGTACTGTCATTAGGTGCTGAAAACAAGTGACTAGAAAACTGAAAGAATATTTTACAGTATTTCCCTTAGAGAAGTGGATTTTGTGTACAGTTGAAGAAATGCCATTATGTACAGAGAAACTATATTTTGTTTAAATAAGTAGATTATATACTACGACCTTTTTCTTAATTCTCCAAAGTCAGAAATTAGCAAGTGATTCCCAATGCTGCTGCTACTGATGACTCAGGAGGAAACCAAACAAGCTTTTAAAATCAAATCCCTTTCAGGGTGATTTTCTAATTCTAGAATACCCACAAATCACACTTCACATTACTGTAACATGCATACCAATGCAGCAAACCTGCTCTGCTGGATACAAAGACCCTTGGCTACACTCACTGTTTGGGAAGTACAAAGTAGATGTTTCCTGATAAGGATTAGGTAGTAAAACAATTGCCAAAGACTTCAAAAGTGCTGGAATGCTTGCAGCTTTTCAGCATTAAGACTGTCTATCTGTGCCTTCACATTGAAGGATTTTGCTGAAACTTTACTTGATAGTTACGGTGCTTAACACTTGGAGACCTAACACTTAGATAAAACCATACAGAAACACAGAAGTATACCTTCCTGAATACAGTAGTGGTAAATACACCTGTATCTTGGTACCTTGCTACCAAGACAACCACCAAGTCTTCTGAATGCAGAAGGCAAGATGACATGAAATGGTCTGGCATATGAGTCTAACAGTCTCGGGCAATGCACAACACCTAAAAGTCAGTTTTATAATTTAATTGAGGGCAATAATAATTGTGTAAGTGTCCAGTGTCTGCTTTTTTCATATAATCTTAGCAATAGAGAACTGTACAGTAAAAATTTATGAATAAAACTTTGGTACAGTTTTTGCCAAAATTGCAACCTGAAGTCCCTTCACCAAGCCCGATGCTTGGTAGAAAAAAGTATCAGGGAACTACAGACCTTATGAGCTCCTTCAACTTAAGCTGGCCCAACACCCCACAGTTTTGCAAGTGTATCTAGGCATTTGCAAAAGGTGACCACACCAATGGAGTTGTCCATAAGCAAACTCGGAACAGAAAATTATTTTACTGTCAACATTGCTACAATAGCAAAAAAATGCTGATTAGCAAGCAGAGTAGCTGTAGGAAGGGTAGCTGCAATGATTTGTTAAAATGCTATTCTACCGGAAGAAAACAGACTGTATTGACATTTGTGGTGTTTCACAACCAAGGCACAGGTATTCCTCAACAGCTTACTGCACACTGAAATTAGTTCATTTTACCTTTATGAGAAAGCAAGACACTAATGTATGGTGTTCTGACATGAACAGAGGTTCAGATTCAAGAAGATAGCAGTTAGCACCTCTCAAGCATCTATTAAATTCACTAAATTAGTTCCAGTTCAGTCTAAGAAGGATGAATGGCAAAAGGAAAATAGACCACAGAAAGGTAAGTTATAAATCAAAGCCTGGGGCTTTTATTTGGAGACCAAATTCAAGGGCTAAGTGGATAGGTCTAGGTTGTGCTTGTATATGCACTGCATGTATTTTTGTTCTGTTAATGGAAACTTAAGAATCCACTATTTGAGAATAGGATTTGTCAGACTGTAACAAATGCATGGGTGTGATTTTAATGTCAGTGTTTCAACAATTACTCTTTAGTTATTGTTGTGCAACTTGATTTTGTATGAGTTTACAACTGCTGCAACAACTGTTAAGTCACAAAATGCTGCAAAAAACCAAACAAAATAAAAAAAACAGTAACAGAGAGGGCTAAACATACTCAACTAACGGTTTTGGCACAACTCAGTGGCAGAAGGCACAGTCTCTGTACTTAAAACAAACTTGCAGGGGAGCCTCTCTACTGTGGAAATACCAATGATTTCCACGAGCTGTGAAATATATTAAACTTATAACACAGTGAGCTGTAGTTACTTTAACACCACAGTACATTTCAAGCAACGCATGTGTTCATAAACAACTGGAAGCAAGCAATGAAGCTAAAAAAAGTGCTGTGGAATGTAGAATACAGTCTCAGCGCCACTGTCCTGAGGGAATATGGGTAATTCCAGGACAACATAGCACACCTGCAGAACATACAGTTCAATGGAAACAGACAGCATCATAACAGCCAACTGGAGTATCTTGAGGAGTTGAAAGCTGATGAGATAAGTTGATGAGCTGGTCGTAGTGTGAACAGATTTGGTGCGTGGCAGCTAGTTTGTAATGTTGAGGATTTGTTCCACAAAGCAGAGAAGGCTGACACTTGACTGAGGCTCTTAAGCAGGTTTTTTTTCCCCAGGCCTGTGAACTTAAAGCTTAATCTAATGGTTTCGCATCTTTTGTGCATCTTCAGTAGTAATTGGTTTATACTTTGAAGTTGTACCTATCTTTCTTGCAAAGTCATTTTGTGCAAGATCAAACACGATCCAAATACTGCCCCCAAAGAGCAGATACTGCTAAGAAGTTTTCCTCATTCAATCACGATAGCTGCAAATCAGTGTTCATCCCTGCTGCGAAGGGAGAGGATATTACAAGTTCAGATCTACAAAACTCCAATAATTGTATAATTGAGCAGCAAATTTGTAAGAAAATAGTGATTTGTGATTAAATATAAGCAAAATAAAACCATTTTCCACAGAGACTCAATCTACTCTTGATTACTCTGTGTAGTAAAGAAGCGGGTACAAGAACGGTGCAGAGGCAGCACTGACTCTGACAAGAGAGAAAACATTGTAAATCAGAGTGTTTTATTGATATACTTTAGTACATATGAGGCTACACCTTCCATAAGCCCATTACTTCATACCATTGCTTCACCAAGTCTGAAGAAGTCTATGCACCCTATATGACTAATATCTTCTGTTTCATAGCTACTGATGCTTCATCGCCAATGACTTTTTCTGATGGTCTCCTAAGCACCAAGTTGTTCATAAGCTAAGGCAGCCTGTCTACTAAAAAAACCCCACTTCCACACAGGCAGAATAGCTTCTGTTACAGAGGATAACCTTCAGGATAAAAAACCAAGCACGAACTCTACATCTCTTCTAAAAGACGTTAAGTATATAACTTGCCACGAAGAAAGCTTTTCTTCCCTACCTCCCATTTCAGCTGTTTTCAGGGAGTACCTCTGTACTAACTTTATGGGAAGCTATTCTAATGCTCTTTGGAATGCACAGGTCAAACCAATCAGTACTGAAAGTAACTCAGGACACCCTTCTTGCATGTATAATCAAACACCTCAAGTGAGGATACACAATTAAGTCTCTGTTGTCAGTCAGTGACCTACGTTCATCTATTACTTACTATCTTCAGTGGTGACCCCAGTTTTCTCTTCACTCCAGTCACTCCAGTAGCCCACTCCATCTTCCTTCATGCAACGAATTGAAAAGATGTACTCTGTGTAGGGTTTGAGCCCTTGAACACTGAATGAAGTTCTTGGTGAAGCTGTATCTTCAGGAGGAACCTGTAAATGGAAGAAGGAGGCATTGATCAAGAATTGTAAAACTTAGTTCTGTGCTATCTCATCCCCCATCCAAGAGGGCTTTCATCACATCACACCTGATACAAACAACTGTTAGGTTATTTGCTTTATTACCGATTGCAAAACACCTGTGCTAGAAACCTGTAAAGCTAATGTATTCAGGATCATTGCTTCCATTGATCCAGACTAGAGCATCACAACTGACACTGGAAATACTCTGTTTTAGAGTAATTTATACTTTTGGTAAGAACTGAATGTCAGAAAATATTCTTACTACATATGTACAGAACCAGATGCGTGATGTACAGAATAGATAAGTGCATACACAGTGACTCCATCATGTTATTCCACTTACAATTCAGAGGGTTTTATACTGAGCAACCCTGCAAAAGGAATGACTGTGGATTAAACACACATGGAGGACACTCCAGAGGTTAATCCTGAGTGCAAAGAATTGTCAAAGTACTCAAATGTTACCACAGCTAAGCAAGTGCAGTTCCTTTAAAAGACTATTTCAATGGTCTTGTGCACAGGTTAAAAGGGCAAGGCAAACCAAGAGGACTTAATATAACACTATCAACAGATCCCGGCACTGAAGAATAAGCTATGTGAGACAGTGCTCTTCAAAACATCACACAGGTCACCTGAATTAATCTTCACAACTAAAACTCAAAAAGTTCCTCCAAAGTAATACACTAGACATTAGCAGATGTGGTAAGCTACTTGCTTCAAATACCTATTTTGTTACATCAGAAGCAGCCTTCCTTTGAAGAAGTCATGAAATTCAGAATACTTTTGGGCTGCTATTGAAAACAAAGAATGGGAGGACCTTGTTGGAAAGAGTTTTTCTGGAATACTGCTGCTCTAAGATAAGGCCTAAAGAAAAGCAAAACCGAGAAGCTATTGAAAGTATATCCACAGACTGAAGTAAAAGAAAAAGCCTACAATTCTTGATGACATGAACATATTGTAATGCACTACAGGTAAGGTATATTTCTTACTCTTTTCCAGTTCTTTGACTGCATCAGGTTTAAGGCATGTATGCAGGACAACCATACTGTAGAGAACAGAATCATTAAGGCTGGAAAAGCCTTTTAAGACTGAGTCTAACCACTAACACAGCACTGCTAAGTCAACTGATAAACCAGGCCCCTAAGCACCACATTTTTCAATACCTCCAGGGTTGGTGACTCAACGACTTCCCTGGGGAGCCTGTTCCAGTGCTTGACAACCCTGTCAGTAAAGAAATTTTTCACAGTATCCAATTTAAACTTCCCCTGGCACAACCTGAGGCCATTTCCTCTTGTTCTGTCACTTGTTAACAATCTCAGTTCCCTCAGCCACTCCTTGTAAGACTTGTTGTCTAGACCCTTCACCAGCTTCATTGCCTTTCTTGGACACGCTGCAGCACCTCAACATCCTCCTTGTAGTGAAGGGCCCAAAACTGGACACAGTATTCAAGGTGTGGTCTCACCAGTGCCAAGTGCAGGGGGACAATCACTTCCCTGCTCCTGCTGGCCACACTATTGCTGATACAAGCCAGGATGCCACTGGCATTCTTGGCCATCTGGGCACACTGCTGGCTCATATCTATCCCACTGTTGACCAACCCCCAGGTCCTTTTCCACCGGGCAGCTTTCCAGCCACTCTTCCCCAAGCCTGTAGCATTGCAGGGGGTTGTTGTGACCCAACCATAGGTACAGCAAGTTCAAAAAAGCATCCCAGCACCGTCCAGTGTCTGCCCAAGCTTTAAATGACATTTAGATCAGTAGCTTTGCATGTGCATGGGAAGAGAAAAGTTTATGAATGTTCTAGATGTTGCATATACAGAATAAAAATTCAAAATAAACATACTGCATCATGATGGAGAGGACAGTAAAGAAGTCTACAAAGAAAAGACAAGATCACCGTGCTGTAGACTGGGCCAAAAAAACTAGATTACAGCCTGCAACAACAGGCCAGATAAACTACCTTGGGAGGCCACATAAAGCCTGAGGATAAAGTGAATCCTTTGAACTGCAGCAGTGAGGGAACTACTTCTGCAGTTAGGTAATGGCTGGATTACAGCAGAATAATAACAAGGGACATTAGTGGCATTACCTGCATCCAGTCTGTGTCACCAATGATCCTATATCGAATATTGAATTTCAGCTTCATCACAGCTGCTGAAATGCGGTTCTCCCAGGAAAGCTTCAGAACAGTAGGTAGTATTCCTGAGTTGACTGATAAGTTGTGTGGAGACAGAGGTTTAACTAGAGGAGAAGAGTTAAGAGTCAACTCTACAGCTGTACTTTATCATGCCTCTAGCAGTTGGCACACAATGCAGTAACACTACCATTAAAGCCTTTCACAAGCTCAAATGCCAGCTACTTCACACTAGTTTCTAAAACAACCACTCATCAGGAACTTTCTATCTGAATTGCAATCAAGTCTCTCACCTTCCCTACTTTTGTCCAGCATAGTTCAAGTTCTAGCCAACAATACTGTGGCAGTGCTATTTTTTGTAGCGAAGAAACAGTAACATACCAATTCAGCAATACGCACAGAAGCAGCAGTTACATACTACTAAAGCTTTATTAAGAGGCATATAGTTACCAATCTCAATGGGATCAAAAACAAGAGGATCAGATTCAGCCTTCCCAAGAGCATTTGCTGCTTCTACCCAGACCTCCAGGTTAACAAAAAACTGAACATCAGCAATCGTACAAGAATTGTTTACATCTTTTGGTATACAGTCGGGAAAGTTCTCTTGTGGCCTAAACAAAAGAGAAGGAAAAATAAGGCATACAGCAGTAAGTTTTGTTTCCTTTGCAGAATTCTTTAAGTAGATCAGACTGATCCATCAGTTTGTATGCCTCCCCTTTGCCATTATCTCTGTAAACAGGGGGGCAGGAAGAAAAGTTGAAGATATCAGAATGACTTGTTCAGCCACAAACACATGATTGCATCAAAACAGAAACTAGAAAAATCTCTTCACTTTTGAGTCACGTCATCAAAAGCACGAGCCATGGTATTGAAATTATAAAGTGCTTAAAAACTTGATCTGGCTTAAAAATAGAGATCAAGAGTAGATACATATAAATGAAAAGAATACAGGTAGTAAGTAGCAGCACATTTGTGCATTAAAAGATGTAGTCAGTACTACCTGCACACCCTTCAAGACCACAGTGTTACACCTGCAACAGATCATCATTTCTGTTCACCATCTTCTGCTACACTAACAGCAAAGAGTTCTAGGGGCATCAGAAGATTTGCAAAGCATTAAGGTTTTCTACCTTTCGTATCTATCCACTTGTAACCAAAACACTTTAGCAGAACAGGGTAGATGGAAAGCTGTTTCCAGAGCAGAGCAAAATTCTGTCCACATGTTTTTCATGGAATCATAGAATGATCTGGGTTGGAAGGGACCTTAAAGATCACCTAGTTCCAACCCCCCTGCCATGGGCAGGTACACCTTCCACTAGAGGTTGCTCAAAGTCCTATCCAACACTTCCAGCTATGGGGCATCCACAATTTCTCTGGTCAGCCTGTTCCAGTGTCTCACCGCCCTCACAGTAAAGAATTCCTCCCTAATATCTAATCTAAATCTACCTGCTTTCAGTTTGAAGCCATTACCCCTCATCCTATCACTGCACTCCCTGACAGGTTGGACAACGCCAAGTCTCTCAGCCTGTCCTTACAGGGGGGTGTTCCAGCCACTTTATCATCTGGACCTGTTTGAGCAGATCCATGTCCTTCTTATGCTGGTGTCTCAAGAGCTGAACACAGTACTCCAGGTGGAGTCTAACATTAGGAGATTAGAGGGGCAGAATCACCTCCCTTGATCGGCTGTTCACACTTCTTTTGATGCAGCCCAGGATGTGAGTGGCTTTCTGGGCTGTGAATGCACATTGAGCAAAAGAGACCATTTGAAGAGTTTGAAAAATACTCAAGTTAATTTGCTTTCACAGGACATACACTTTTGCTGAAGCTTTCATGTTAGGATTAAGTGTGGAGAAACGCCATTTTCAGTTCTAAGGAAGTACAAAGAAAGTAACTCTACGAAATCCAATCAATATATGTCGGTTTCTCTACTTAAGAGTCAGAATGGTTTGGGTTAGAACAGACCTTTAAAGGTCATCTAGCCCAACTCTCCTGCAACAAGCAGGGACATCTGCTTCTTTAGAATGGGACAGAACAGTCACGACAAAAATGTAAAAGATACAATTTGGGGCCAGTTAGCTAATGATTAGGTGTACTGAACTCAAGTCACCCTAACATTGTATTTGAGGAATAGAAAAATATGACATAGGTGTTACTCCAGAACAAGTGCAAAATAGGCAGCAATGCTTCAGAAAACTAGATTTAAGAACTATTCCAAAGTATCAAGAAATTCCAAGGAAATTTGGTTTACCCTACAAATAGCCTTCAAAATTCTTTAGATATTCTACAGAGGGTAACTTACCATCTGTATTTCAACCTAAATTGAGTGTCCAGGAATGTATGCCTTCCAGGGTTCCAGGTGCATGTCATAGGATATGAGAGTTTTGACTCCTGATGCACAATGCAACTCAAGTTCGTGGGCTTCTCTGGGGCCACTGCACAGAAAAAGTCAGCAATAATTAATCTATATACACATTTCAGCCTAGTAAGAATTATGCTAAGTGTCCCATTAGAGCAATTTCAGTGAACACCAGACATAATTACAGGCAGATTTACTTCTAAATGAGAGGGAAAAAAGTGCTAGAAACAATCCAGCAATGAAAGTCAAAATGCTTAACCAGGAGCTTGGAGAAATAGCAGGCTGTATAAGAAACAAGTACCTCACAGTAAGAAACAGCACAGATCTCATTTTTTGAGGCAGAAAACCTAGTATCAACCACTGCTTATCTAAACCTATTTTAATTCACACAGAAAAAAGCTAATGAGCACTACAGCTGGACTGGCATATGTTAACTTTGCCAATAAGCTGAGCTCTACGGCAACTGTAATAGGTCTATTCTCTCCCACCTAAGCTATAGAAGAAGGATGCTTTAGCCATGAACACCTACAGGGAAGACAATGAGTCTTCATCAATGCACTTTAGAAGCGTGTAACAAACTTTCAGAGCACTCCTGAACTATTTTTTTTCTTTAAATTCAAATCACAGCACACAGAGTTTGTAGTTTTTAATATCGCTATTTACAAGAGTATGATGTACTTGAACAATCTTATTTCCTTTCAAGCAGAATGCTATTTTCAACAGAATTACCTTACGAACTTTATAGTTTTGTTCCTGAAGAGTTGTTATTCCTGTTGTGTACGGAACTTTTCTTTAATTGAGAGTATGAAAATACAGTACCTTTAAATACAAATGCATCTCAAGATTCATGTTAATTACAACTGTAAAATGTTATCTGTATTGTCATTTGGTTTATCATCTTACGATAACTTTTCATTATGCTTTGCCTGTCACATGTCTTCTGGTAAGAGATTTACTCCTCAGAAGTTGAAATAGAAAACACTGTTTTTACGTGAAAGCATTTTGTAACTCATGCTAGGACTGCGTTAATTTAAATTGTGAACTCCAGCCAGCCTTTCGAACACAGATCATGCAACAACTGCAATACCTTTTGCTAACATAATCCATCAGCCATTCATCATCCAATATTAAGGAAATATGAACTTCCACCAACTAATTAAAAAGTTTTATATTAAGTTATTCATGCTACTTTCAGAAGACCTCAGTCTTATCTCAAAAAGCACTTCCTTAGAACTACACAACTGCTATAATGCTTGAACAAGCCAAGCTTATAATTAGTTAACAGTATTTCCTTATGTATAGAGGTAAGGTAATCCAAATAGCATGTTTTATCCCTAAGGCAGTTTGGGTTAGCTTCAGTGATACAGATGGAACTAAATATCTCTTGGTCCACTAATGAAGAAAACATTAATTCCATGGGACATACAACCTTACTGCATTCCCCTGAACACTGAAAGAGAAACTAGTAGTAAGGAAGTTACTTTACTTCCTAGGATCTATTTCAGTTAAATTCACATCTTCCTTCTGTAATTTTAATTTTCCTGCTTTAACACTTCACTATTTTCTTCCAATTTCAACAGTGAAATACTCCAGACTATTTTCTACTTTTTAGAAAACTTTGTTATATGCATATTTAATTAATAGCAAAAGGAGAGTTAAGGAGAATCTCCATC
>NW_010433045.1:0-1403 GCF_000710305.1 Buceros rhinoceros silvestris
CCATGAAGGCAATAGATGTGGAAACATAACTTTGTAAATTTGGAGGGCTGCAATTATGTGACTTATTTTGACATATGGCTATATTAGAAATCCATCCTTTATTACAGAATGGTTTGGGTTGGAAGGGACCTTAAAGATCATCTACTTACAACCCCACTGCCACGGGCAGGGACACCTTCCACTAGACCAGGTTGCTCGAGGCCCTGTCCAACCTGACCTTG
This sequence comes from Buceros rhinoceros silvestris, assembly GCF_000710305.1. NCBI lineage: Eukaryota > Metazoa > Chordata > Aves > Bucerotiformes > Bucerotidae > Buceros > Buceros rhinoceros. The sequence continues at coordinate 222 of NW_010433045.1, forward strand.
AACACTCCCAGGGATGGGGCATCCACAGCCTCTCTAGGCAACCTGCTCCAGTGCATCTATCACCACCCTCACAGTGAAACACATCTTCATTACGTCCAATCTCAATCTACTCTCTTTCAGTTTAAAGCTGTTACTCCCTGTCCTATTTTTATGTTTCAGAGGATATTTGTTCTACGAGCTATAAATACTGAGATAGGCATACTACAACTTTCCACCATCACTTATCAGGTATAGAAAAGACAGTCAGAATAGCAAAGAGTATTTTGTGCAGTTTGAGGACTGCTCAGTGCTCTGACAGGTCAAACCTGATACGGGTGGTGTGAACGCTGCTCTGAGCCATTGGAAAGGGGGTTTGTGTGTTCTGGAGTGTTGAGAGCAGCCGTTTCTGTTCATGTTCATAAACAGATGTTTTAAAACATCATTTTTTAGACATGTCTCTTGTCATTTAAATGATACGTGGACCTTCTGGTCACCCATTACTGAAAGGTTAGCCGGGGGACTCCTAATTATGTTGGGATTTTCTCTCCTCCTACCTCCTTGGTGTCCCTTCAGCCACCACTGTAAAGCTGCACTTGCAGCTTCCTAAATGGAGGCAGGGTCCAGCACTTTAATACTTTTCCTTCCAGGTTTTCTCGTTTCTTTTGAGAGCTGCTTGAAGAGAAAAACAAAGCAGACAACCTTTCCTTCATCTCTGATCTTTCTGGTATTTGTTAGCACATTTCAGTGGCCATATGAAGCTGAGTGAGCCTGCCTTAATAAAGATACCCCTTTCTCTGGAAAAAGGATTTTTCCAGAAGTTGTTACGAGGTAACTAATTCTTGAGTTTGTCTCAAATCAAAATGTAAGTGCTGTCTTTCTTTGCTTAAAAACCTCCGTGACCTCCTGCAAGAACAGATAGGTTAAACAGCCTGACAGTTAGTAATAGGTGAAGCAGTTACCTTTACACTACGATTTTATTTCAATAGCCTTAAAACAGCCAAAGGAAAGAGATCCTCTTGTTCCTTTGACCAACATTTTAGTGGCCTTTGCTTTTTTGCAGAAGCACTGATGTGTTCCTTCGTAGCTGGCTGTGGTGACTTGTGCATGCAAGGGTGAAAAGGATGAGCTGTGATGAGTGCCATAAAACTGAAGGGGGCAGAGAGAGATGCCTGAACAATTCAAAGTGCTTTTATTAAGCACTCT
>NW_010433045.1:1554-14343 GCF_000710305.1 Buceros rhinoceros silvestris
TCTTTCCATAATTTCTTAGAGGGAGGAAGCAAAAGCATCTCTTTCAAGCTTGGCTAGACTTAGAATTAGCTTCTGCCTTCTTTTCATTGCCTTGGCACCTTTGTGGTACTGCTGCTGGCTTGTTAGAGCTTCAGCTCATGAATAGCCAGTCTGTTCCTGAATGCAGAGGGCCATAATTTCAGCTCACCTTTACAGATATATTGTTTTGACTTTGAGAACTGTGAGGAAGATCTCAATGTTATCTTTAATTAGCAATTTTTTTTGTTGTTTTCCCTAGTAAAACTTGTTTTCAGTTTAATGTGAACTGTAATTTGCTTTGAATACCTCCAGTCATTGCTTGAAAGCCCTTTTTTAAGAAAAAGAGCCTCTTTCAGCTCATTCTCAAGGTATTTGAGAAAACCTTAAAAGCTTTTGAAGGAGCTGGCCTCTACCTTTCTAAATGTTTGGTAGGCTGAAGATTTTCTTAAATATTCGTATAAGTCCTTCTCAGTTGTACTTAAATAATAAAATAAACTGCTTTATGTTAGTATATGAAGCATTTGACCACCTTTACTTAGCAGCAACACTGGGGAAGAACGTGACAAGTGTCTCTGAAGGAGGTGGTGTACGTTCCAAAATATCCTCCAGATGCTAATTTGTTACTTTGAGGAATGTGTTGAACACATCCTTTCCCATCTGTTCATAGCAATCAGTATTTTTAGCTTAAGGACAATGACTTGAACATTTGGAGCTCTTTTGAAAAGGGGAAGGGAGTTTTAATAGTTCCATGACCTGTTCCTAACCTTCACCTGGGTATGGTTTGTTCCCTTTCTCTCAAATCTAAAACATTTCATAAAATGCCGAGCTTCTGTATCAGAGGTTTGTCAGCTATCAGCTTGCTTAGCCTGGCCTATATGTAGGTGATGGTTATTCCCTGAGCTCTGTGTGAGGGCTGTTGGTTTTTGTTTTGTTTTTTGCCAGAAGGCACTTAGAGGCTCTGGCATGCTCATGCACTCTGAGCACATGGGCATGAGTGTTATGTTGGCAGTAGCTTTGTACAGAGGAGAAGCTTGGTGTTGCTGGCAGAAGTCAGAGGGTTATATGCTCGTGTCAATCTTTGGTATTAAAAGACCTTTTTTTAAGAGAATTTTGTCATGCTTTTCTTCATGTGGGTTCCATGCTTACCATGAAATGCAAGAGATTAATTTTTGTCACTTAAGATCTCTGTTTGAGTTTCATTTTGACAAAATAATTTGTATTTTTGTTCATCATTTGCTCTGTATTTACAGCTTGCACTATCTTATAAAATGTAAGTCAATTCTGCATCTTTTGGAACAACGTGGCATAAAGACAGGTTTGAAAAAGAAATGTTTGGCTCTGAAAGCAGGCTTAAAAAACCCCTGAAGGTGGGTATTTCTCTGATGCTTAGCCTGTCCTGAACTGTAGGAAGCAGAGACCTTTTGAAATTTGTTTTATTGGCCTGAATATTTGCATTAATGAAACAAGCATCTAAAATGCTAAGCAGTATTATAGTCTACAAGAAGCCTGTGTACAAAAGCTCTTGCAAGTCTCTCTTAAAAACCAGTAAAAGAGTAGGTAAGTTCACGTTTATCTCATACAGTGAATGTAAGAGATAAAGTAATGAGCTACTGCTTTAGCTATTAATACCTCTCTGTGGTGTGAAATGTTCCCTTCTGAAGAGGGTGCTTCAGTATTACACTGCAGCAAAGAATAAAATATAGTTATTTCTGTCTAAAGTCAGTGTGTATGGTCCATGTAATATGCTCATTTTGTAGCTGTAAAACTTTATATAGTAAAAGCAGTTGGGGATGATGTAGGAAAACCTGGGCCAAGACAGGAAGATCTTTTTTAAAGGTGTATCCCACTATATATAGTGAAACAAAATTGTTCTGATTGCCTTCTCCCCATCTGATTGAAGTGCTGCTTACTGTTTGAGGAGGTTACACTTATCAAGTTACAAAAATGAAGGTAGAAGGAGAAAATGAAAACAAAGGACAGAACGAATCCCCAACTCTGCTGCAGGGTGTCAGCGTCTTCAGGGCCTCCTTGATAGAGGTGTTAAAGTCCAATCTGTTGACTTGAAACACAGCGGCATGTTATTGTGTCGAATGATTCCAGGATGTAAAATGTTGAGGAGTAAGGGATGTGTAGCTCAGGCTACACATCTGGCTGTTCAGCCTTTGTCACTGGAGTGTGCAGACGTTGCTGCTCTGTAGGAAAGGGGTCCATCTCCCTTGAAAAAGTTCTGCAGTAAATTGGTACAGTTGCAATGATTAGTCTTGGAGGTGCTTAGAAGAGCAGCAGCAGTTGTCAGAGGTACTCAGAGCTGTAACAAGTAGTTTAGACTTGTTAATTTTAGGTGCTGAGACACATTACAGCTGTTGCAGTCAGTTTTTGCACTTGTCTGCTTTGCATTAAGAAAAGTGTTCTTGCCCTTTCATTCAGAACTGGCTATTGCTTTCAGATACAAAACACTTACCTATTTCAACAGCAAAACTCTTTTTCTTAATTTACCAGCAACTCTTGCTGTCATTACGACAGATCGCAAGACATTTCAGGCTCAAACCCAAACATAACTTCATGTTTGCTTCAAAGTCAGGAAAGATCTAAAGGAATAATGTTAGATTTAAACTGATTAAGGATGTTCATCTCTGTTGAAAATATCACGCTGATCCCTTTTGCTTGCTTTTACATTTTTAATGGCTGATGCTTTAATATTGTCATGCCATAACTGAAAAACTAACTTCATTCAAGCAAGATTCCTTCAAATAATTCTAAGTTTTGAGAAGGGTACTTGAACACTTCTGACACTATAGGAGAGTAAAAAACTTTCTTAAAAATGAACAAAGCAGAAAAATTATTCAATGATATTAAGTGGTTTTCCTTCCTAGTTCAAGCAGAAGCATGTGGATTTTTCACATCTAGGTACGTTACTCTGGCTGCATACAGTATATACATTCATGATTCCACCTGCGGTTTTTAGCCAAGTGATAGAGATATCTGAACCACCACAGAGTAATTTACAAAAATGGGGCTATTTTGATGAATAAATCACTTTAACTGGATATGATTTTTTCTGGCTTCTTTTAGTGACTGAAGTGATGATAACACAGTATGTCAAATGCATTCATGCATTTGACATATACATGGTATATGAGGGTCTGAGCCCTTGTTCCACAATCATTGCTCTACAACTAGGTAAATAGACTTTTCTTCAGGCTTAGCCAAATCAAAACGGTTCACTTCTGTTTTGAATGCAGGAATTTAACTCGACTTCCCAAAGCTGGCAAATATTTCTGTACTTTACTGCAAAGCTGTTAAGATGGAAGGAAGGCATTTGATTGGATTGGTTTGATAGTCTGCACTCTGTTCTGGGTGTAAGAAGCAAGGGCTGCTGGAGGTCAGAGGCAACCAAATTAGCAGAAGATGCCAAGGTGGCATTAAAAACACAGAATGGGGACGTACTTTCTTTTGGCATAGTGTTGGTCAGTCCAGATTTTACAGGATTCAGGGAAATCCTACTAGAAATCAGCAACCTCTTTTTATCTTAATTTCCAGAAATATTAACTGAGACCTTGTAGTGCTGACTTGGTTTTATTTTGTTTTAATATCTGAACACTGAGATAATACACTGGCATTTTCTAGTGAGGCCCTACAAGATTTTGCACAATCCTAATAAGGTAAAATCCTCTGGTGAAGAATAGCTTTGCAAAGCATTAAGCTAAACACAAATATTTGCTTGTTTTTGACTGGGGGATTAGTGATTTGTTTCTTTGTGCAACTCTACTGAGCTCTTAATTAAGTTTACCAGGCACAAGTGCACTTCAGGTGATCCAGATGACCTTTAAAGGGCCTGCAGCAGATGGTGGAAAGTCTGTGTTCCACACAGTATTCTGCTGTTTTGTCTGTTAAATAAGTATCTAATTAGTCCCAGTCTTATCTTATTTCAACACGGTGTCACTAAATTACTTACATGGCTGTGAGTAAGGTAATCCTTTGCCAATCTGATAAGCTTTCAGCTTGACTTTTTGGGAAGTAAACTTGCACCTGATCAGGGTTTTCTTTCAAGCAGACAAGAGCATCTTCCAGTACTTTTCCAGAGGCTCTTAACAGGATCGTTCACTGGCTTTCTCACATTGCTTTTCTCTCAGCTTTTCTGAATAAATTGCCTATGGCAAATCTCTTGGGTTTTTTTTCGTAAAGTTTCTTAAGGGCAAAATGCTTTTATTAGTGATGCTTTACACTGGTGGGCAAGGGGATGCAAGCACTTCTGATATAATAGCATCAACTCTCTGGATTGCTGGACACTGAACCATTACTCTCATTTTTTTTTGAACTGCTGCCCACATCAGGCTACTATGTAGAGCAGTACTTAGGCAGGTGGTTGAGTCATCCTGAATTAACTTATTCAGTATTGACTTGAAGAGATCGAAGGTGTGTGAAAATAGGCAGGTTGTTATTGGAGTCAGTGTCTAGATTTTCCTTACCTATGACTTTTTTCTATGACTAATTCTGAGAGGGTGTGTGAAAAGCTTGGCAACACTGGGGAGATTCTCCCTCCTCTCAGCCTTCCTGTAATTGTCCCCTCTTCATGTCAGCATGCCTGCAAGCCTGGGGAGGAGGAGTGTTTGTCATCGAAGAAGAAAAAAATTGCATTGCTCATATGCACCATCATGCATTGGAAAGAGGGGTGATGTTGTGTGATCAAAAACCCCCTTAACTTCTGGTCTGCACAGAGAGTTCACATGCTTCATATTTGCCTAATAGAAGCTGGACTGGGTGTTTGATACAGACTAGTTAGCAAGCCTTTAGGACAGTAAATATCAATTTTTATTTTTAGCTCCATCTTCCTCCTTTGTTTTTAAGTGAACTTGTTTCATCAGAGACAATTGTTCAATTAAAATAGTGAGAAAAACACTTGATTTAGTCAAAACTCAAGATGACATGTCCTGACAGACATGGCTGCTGTCTGTTTTGGACTTGTACAGAAAGGAGACTGTGCTCCTGTCTTATTTTAATCTCTTAAACGCTTACATCTTGGTACCCTGAAGTGTTGAGGCAGGTGGTTTCCTTTTGGTGTCCCCATATCCGCTAGAGAAGTGGAGTGCTTCATCCTGCTGAGCTGAGGACTACTGCAGCTGCTGTATCTCTTGCTCTTCTGGGTAATCCTGCTCCTTTAGCACAGCAGAGTAATTTTTTCCTGTGATTGCCACCCTGAATGACCGTTTTGTTCAGAAGTAATGTTCAGACCAGTGTTCTTTAAATTCTGTTTGAAAGGAGGTCGAATGAGGTAATACACTGCTGCCTTCTGTCCTTAAAAAAATCTATAGGGGTAGGGAGTGAAGGGAAATGTCTTATTCCTGTAGTTTTAGCTATTGTCCTTAATCAAATTCTCAGAACAAAACACAGGAAAAGACAAGCTCCCAAGCACCTAACACCCTCTTTGACTTTAGTGGCTGAGTTCCCATAAATAGTTTACAAACAAATTGTCTTTAAAAGAGGAAAAACCTGTTACTAAGGGCAAGATGTTTCATGCATTTCTGGTAAATATGCCAAAATTTAATCTAAGAGTGCTGTTCTTAGCTGTTAATAACCATGGATGACCTGTTTGGCAGGAGCATCTGAAAGCAAAGCTGTCCTATTAACCTGCCAGTATCTGTTGGCCTCATTTTGAGAGGGATTTGGAAGAGCTTGAAGAAGATCTTTGTGAACAGCGTAGCATGATGCCAGGGAAGTACTACTGTGAGCCATACTTGCTGCTTTTATTGCATGATCAATTGTTAAAAAGGTCGCTTTGTTTGTGGTTTTGCATTAGAAATCATAGCAAGTTACATAACAACATTTTGCCTCCCTGCAATATGCTGTTGGTAATTTCCGTTAAACTGAATTAAAAGCTCTAACTGTGAAAATCTGAGCTTTTATTTCATTCTGTGGGCTACAATCCACCTGAAGGATTTTTTTTTTTCCATAAAATAATATTCTTTCCTGACTTTCAAAGGAGTCTCCTATTTTATAAACATCTGGGCTCTAGTGGTGTAGAGAGCAAACGATGTGGAAATGGTTCAGTGGAGATGGGCCCTAGTGTCCCTGCCACTGCTCTGCAAATATGAGCATAGTTAAGGATGCAGTGAAATGCACTTGGCTGTAGCCTGACCTGTATTGGTCAAGGCTGTGCCATGTTTAAAGGCTATTCCCTTTCTTGTCTCCTTTAGAACAGCCATATTCTCACAGCTTTTATCTGTTATTAAGTGACAAAAATCACACTGAAACAAACTTCTCGTCACTAAATGCAGTATTTTGTCTCTACAAGGGTGCTTCCAGCACATACAAAGTCTTGTGGAAGATGTCAAGAAATGACCCACGTGGAGGCTGTGTCCTTCAGGCTTTACATTTTTGGGAGTTACCAGCGTTGTGCCCTGTGGCAGCGTAGAGCCGAGGGCTCCATGGGGGCAGCAGGGTGCCTGTGTGTGCCCCAGCCCTGTGCCTTTGCTCATTGCCCTGGTCTTTGCTTGGTGAGCTGAGGAGGATGAAAGTTCACAACCAATTCTCCTTATTTTGTGTGGTTTCAACACAGCTCTTTTAAGTCTCCTAAGGTAATTAATCTCATCTCTGAAGTAATCAATCAGTAGCTGTTTTGAGTGATACCTTTTCATTTCCTTAATCACTCTTATTGTTCTACAATTGCCCTTGGACAGTACTTTACCTGTCAGGTTCAGTATTATAGTATATGATTTTTCTCCTCCCCTCTCCTACCTTGCTGGAGTTGAACTGTTTTAATACCTGGAAAAATATCATATGCATGCAAACCTATTCTTCAAAGGGGTTTTATGTTGTTGTATATGTAGATAGCTTTCAGAGCTCTAACTAAAGTCAATATATGATTTAATTTTCTATTTAAAATTGTCACTGTAGCGTGTTAAATTGTTGCTGCTATAACAAAACTGCAGCAAATGTAGTAATGAATTTAACAGCCATATATGCAGCATAGTAGAGCACAGCAAGTCAACCTAGGGTTCGGTCTCAGGAAACACTTAACACTAAGAGGTTTATCAATGGACCTTTCTTGTGTTAAGTTTTTCATTTTTCTCTAGTTCTCTCAGGTTTTGAAGAAAAGTTAAAATACCCGAATACTTTACTCAGTTGTTGATGACTTCTCTGAAAATAACTAAATACCCAAATGAGAAGGGAAGAATGTGTGTACTGAAGTTATGAGAGGCTCTCTATGATCCTGAAGAGAAATTCTTCACAAGCAGTGGGGAAAATCCAATTATTCTCAGTAGGAGCAACTTTTTAGACGTCCCGATGATTTTAAGTCATGTATTCACAATTCTTGTGTTAGAGAGGCTTGATTTATATCTATAGATATCTGAACTTGAGTGACCACATAGTAACTATATGTTTCATAAATGAACTGAAATATATTCGTAGGCACATCCAAACTATAACCTTAGTCAAAAGTACCGGTATCCATTTCTCAGGCTAGCAAATGATATGTCATTAAAGGGTACATTTTCAGAAGGACACAGTGAACTTACACCTTAGGACTAAATCTCAGAATTCATGTTTTCTAGTACAAAACAAAGCTTTTCCCTTCAGCTAAGAGAGCCTCAACAAAAGTGGCCAGTATCAGAATTGTTTATATAAGAATCTTAGTGCTTTGAAGCATGACAAGATCCTCAGCATTGCAATTTATGTCATGCATGCACGTACAGCTCTGTTTTTTTCACACTGTGCTTTTCACTCCTGTTGTAAGGAAAGGAGTAGCTCTGACATCTTCAAGAGAGAATTTCTAGGTGCAAATCCCATTTGTCTGTCATTCCTGTCTCTGCCATCCACAACAATGACAGTTATTATGCTATCAATTATTTTAAGAGGAGAAGGTGTTATATATCCTTTTCCTCATAATGACTTCATAACAAAAGCTAAAATCTCATTCTGTAGAATGAGAGAACTGAGCAATAAAAAGAAGGTTTTTATAGCTTTCACAAATTGTACCGTTCTTGTAGGGAGAGCTGATGCTAAGTGATTCTAGCTGACAAGGACAGGCCGTTCTAGCCAACAATGCAGAGACTTACCTGCGTACTGGCAAAGTCATTATCGTAAGGTCTAAATTCCCTCCTGAGATGTAAGACTAGATAATTGGTCTGGCTTATACTGGAAAAATTTGGCTTGATCCTTCATGTGAAAAATCTGAGAGTTACAGGGACTGCAACAGCTTAGAGCAGCGGAAGTCTCCAACAGGGTCTTGGCAAAAGTTATCAAAAGACTGCAGTACTCCTGGTGTGCCCAGGGTACCTTCTAAGCTGTGCCATGATGCTTAGTGTGACTGAAGCCCCCAGAAGGTCCACCAGGGAGAAGATGATGAGGAATCCTGCAGACTTCCATGTTGTCTTTCCTTTTTTTTCAGTATAAGTGGTCACACTTCCCCCATCTTCTGCCGCCTTGGGCAGGTCCTGGGGCTGGTTGTCTGATTCTGCAGCATAGTCAGGAGAGTCCAACAGTAAATCTCTGTCCTCTTCAGGTTCCATCTTTACATAAGAATAGGAGGTGGATGGTCAGTGTTAGAATGTGAGTGAGGGTTAATTTGAAAGATGCATCTTGACTGGTGCTAAGCTTTACATTCCCTCTTCTGAGCTGATTTTTTTTTTTTTTTCCCCTCCATGGAACAAGACCTGTTACTTAAAACTTTAAAATGTTTCCTATCAAGTGTCTCACTTAACAGGCTGCTCTTCAGAGAAGAGGAAAATAGTTACTATTACCCTGAATGCTTGCTAACCAGAAGATTAATGTGCTTTTCATGTTCAGTCATGATAGGGGAAATAGTTTTTTGCTGTTTCTTGATAACTTGGCTCAAGATTCTTGCCCACTTGATCTTGAAATAGTTGTTTCCAGAAGGCAGGAAGAAAGACATATTGTAGAATTATGTAACTATTCATTGATAGTTGTACAATAGTACTGTATTTGTGATGGAGCTGTAATGTTTTTTTTATTCTGAAATTTAAGATTATTTCCACCTGTTTTCAAAATACACAAAAAGAGATGCCTCCCATACGTCACAATCCTCTATTAAAATAAGTTAATAAAAAGATTCTGTAGGTTAAACAGTAATATCCCACTTTATTTGGAAAATGATAGAAAACCTGGGAGACAAAAAGCATCCTGTTTCATGGAATTTGCAAGTGTCGTGTAGCTGATGACCCTCACCCAAAGGCTGTTCACATCAATATGCTCGTGAGCAAAAACATCTTCTGTTAGCTTATGTTTTTACACAGCAATTGTACAGATCTCAATCATAAAGACAGTATTTTGCCAGTGACTGTAATCTGCTCTCAGACACCACTCAACTCCTCTGTGTTGCTGTACATCTTTATAAGAGTCATGAAATAAAATAGTTGAAATGAAAATGTGGTGTGATAAATGTGCAACCCAAGCAGCAGGAGAGGGAAGAAGCAGAATACGCTTGAAAGCAGGAAGGATAGTGCATCAGAAAATACTTTCTTCATATACTTTGACAATCATTTTATTTGAACTATTCCTGAGAATGGTTGTAAGTGCTCAGTGTTTTTCAGCCTTCCCTTTAGTAACACCCCAAATGTAAGATTTAGACATACTTTACCTCATGAATTAAGTAGAATGGGGCCTAGGAAATAATGTGGCAGATGACGCCCCAGTTTCCCTGTTATACCCATACATTACATATGTTCACACACAACACACTCGCTATTCTGAGGTTAAAATGTTTCATTTTGTAAATGATTAATATCTTTCCATTCATGTGTCAGATTTGCCTGGGGAGAGTGACAAAGAAACTCTGACTATGATAATAGTTTGTGGAGAATAAGCTGATAATCACTTTCAAATAGCAGTAGGGATGCAGACTTAAGTAGCTACCAGAAAACTCCAGTATCCTCCCAAGTGTTTGAAGACTGTATGACACAATTAACAAATTTAAGTACAGTTTTGCTTAATATGCTACTTAGGAACTGGAGGCCGTATTTATTTTTGGAAGAATTTTTAAGCCCTTCAGAGAATTTCTTTGGGACCAGCAGCTCATTTTTCTGAAGAATTGTTTTCTCTGAAAAAGCAGTCAAGATATTAGGAGGACTCTATTGCAGTTTAATTATTATACCAAAGAGGTTTTTAGGAGCTGTTTCCTCCATGCAATTCTGCAGCTGTGAAACACAGTTCAGAATAAGATACTAATCTGTAAAACGGGAGTGGAGGGTACCAATGTCACCTCGTTGGGAGCAGAGCCAACATTTTCACTGGGGCAAAAATAGTAACCACTGCCCATGGCCATGAGCAGCTTTGATCTCCTGGTGGAGCTGCTTGTAGTGTCTGTGCAGGCAGGATTTGGGTTGTGTCTTTGATGCTTTGCAAATTCTTTTTTTCAGCCAAGGACTCCTTCCAAATTCTGCAGTTAGTAACTCTGACTTTTTCCATCTCTCTGGTCCTAGTGTCTCCTTGTAACCCAAGCCTCCCCTCTGCTACCAGGATTGCTACCTTCCCGTATATACATCAGTCTCTAGTAAACAGTTAGTTTTGCTATGCTAGACCTTTTAGAGGGATGCTTTCCTTCATCATTTATGTTCTGTTCATGCCTGGGCTCTTCTACTTTTTTTTTTGTGCGTGCTGGTTGTGACATTGCAACTTGGGCAGCATCTGCTGTGGACATAGGAGCTGTTTTCTGCATCACACCCTCTGAAAGGCTCCAGAATGTGAAAAATTATGGCTTCAGAGGCAGACAGAAACAAAGGAAACATTGAATGCAAAAAGGGATTTTCTCACACCACCTAATCAAAAGACCCAGGCCTTGTGACAGTGGTATTGGGGCAGCAGATGGCAAAGTGTGAACAGCATGGGAAGTCATCAGGAGTCCCTGGAAAGTGTATTTCATTCAGGAGGTTGTGTGGCAAATCTGGGAATGTTACTGACAGTACAGAGTGCAAGGCAATCATCTGCACAGCCATAAAATAACCTTCACCTTTTCTGATGGAGACTGACACCACAGTAAACAAGTTCAAACTGGGAAAGGCACATGGTAAATGTTGCAGATGAAGTCATAAAAGTCTGGCAGCTGTGCAGTTCACGTCCTTCGTAAAATCTGTGAAGAAACAAATGGGAAGCCAGGGACTGGCCAAAGTACCAGCGCAAATCAATCTACCTTTCACCATCTCGGGGAAAAAAAAAAAAGGCAGACCTGAAAGACCTGCTGAGTAGATCTCTTCTGAAACAAAGATAATGTGCTGCCACATGTTATTGGAACTTACAAAGCAAGACGGGGTCTAAGAAGATTGAATTAGTAGGGGACCGGTAGAGGCATCAGCAAGCCTGGGCTAATTCAGTCATCTGTTCCCTGTGAATCTTCAGTGATCTGCAATTTGGAACTGTTGTGCACACAATGAAGCAGATAGTTGTGGTTTGTACAGGTGCCTGGATCGGATTTAATAAAACTTTTAGAGGAAATGCTAGTAGACATTTCACACTGAATAAGAGGAAATATTTCCTTGGCTTTGGAACTTTTAGGGAAAAATCTTAAACTGAGTTAGAATTGGTTTCTTTTTTCATGAGACGAATACCTGTTTCATTGGATAGTTGTCCTTCGGATGTTCGATGATCGAGGCCATGTGGATGTTGGGAAGGGAGATAGATGCTTCCTTGAAAACAAGGGGATGTGCTCAGAGGTCAAGCTCCCAGACTGTGGCATGGGAAGGCGGTTTGGGGTGAGAGTTCACATGCAGGGAGTCTGCACCATCATGGGCACCAGAAGTGACTGGCAAGCAGGAGCCAGCACAGAGCCTGCCCTCTGGGCTGGGAGAAGTTCCATGCAGCCTGGACTGAGACAAAGCCAAGGTGAAACAAGGATCTGTTTTGTGAGGACACAACTGGCAGGGGAGGTTGTTTATGAAACCTTTTTATTTTGTTCTGAATTACGTGGTCACTTGGAGTTTTAAGAAATTTAATAAAAGCTGAATTTTCTGATAGGGGAAAAAGACTTTTATTTCAATGCTCACTGCAAACAAAAAGGGTTAGCAGGTCCTCCATGGTGCTCTTGAACTGTCAGCCCCGTTTCACTGCATTGACAAGAAGCTGCTATGCTGGTGCAAGCCCAGGCACGCGTGTTCGTGTTCTACACCAACTGCATTTACTGTGGAGTGGCCTTTAATTTGTAATGGCATCTCAGGCTCTTTCTATGGTTTCTGAGCGTAATTGACAAAGGCCACTTAGAAATACATATCATATGATTTTGGAGATGAGTTAATATTTCTCTTGTGCTCAACACTGGACTTTTTTTCCTCCCTCTAGTTCTTTCTCTTGCTTCTCTAGGATTAGCAACCCACGGCACACTTCTGAAGTCTCTGGGTTGCTGATTGTACGGATCTTTAGTGCTTCTCTTAGACAGAAATAGGGTGAATCTCATCTTCTGGAGTAGCAGTTCCTGCACAGGGAAATGAAACTTCATCTCTCTGGATGAACTGAGCCTGCTTGTTAAGTGATCTTGGGGTGGAAGAGCTGCTGAGCAATTTGTTGGGAGGAAAAACAAAACCTCACAATTAACTTTCTGAGGATCACATTTTTTGGTTCTTGGCCACAAACTTTTAATAGTAGGTCAAGCTCAATAGAGCTGCTTTTCTGCCCAGAGCTGAACTGGTAAGTCAAACACACTATTTTTCACATCTTAATTTTGACTTCAGGCCTGGGGACAAATCACAAAGGAACACCAGCAATTTTGCAATAGCCGTCATGGCAGGAAAATGAGGGGGGGGGGGGGGGGGGGGACTACGTTTG